>NW_028274819.1:51567674-51872962 GCF_037043125.1 Eumetopias jubatus
GCTCCAGTTTGCTCTCAGGAGCTTTTGTTCCCTGCAAGCTCTCGCTACAGCTTTGGAGGACCAGGGCAGAAACGGTGGCCTCCCAATCTCCACTCGGAGAAGCTGAGAACTCAGGGCCCCGCTCCTCAGTGTGCCCCCAGAGAAAAGCAGTCACTTCCGTGTCCCCGGTCTCCGGCCGCACTCCGTGCTCACCCGGCCTGTGACCGAGCGTTTGTATCTCTGGCACCCGACCCCGTGTGGAGTCTCCAAACCCAGCAGATCCCTGCAGTGTGTTCCCGCACCGCTCCTCCCCGGGAAGGAAGGGGAGTCTCCCCGGATCTGCTGCTTGTTGGGTCCCTGCTGGGGGAGCCGTGCCCCAACTGGGCCGCAGATCACAGTTTATGGCAACCCCGAGCTGAGAGCCCGCGAGTCTGCTCCGTCTCTGCAGCCGGCTTCCCCGCTCTGATACCTGGGGGCTCTGGCGCACTCAGGCACCCCCGGTCTCTCTGTGACCCCAAGGGTCCTGAGACCACACTGTCCCGGGAGGATTCCACCCCCCGCTTAGCCACTGCAGCGACGTCCCTCTGCCGAGCCAACTTTTAAAAGGTCCGATTTTGTGCTCCGTGGCTCTAGCACTTGCCAGAAGCGGCCGGCGGAGGCCCCTCCCCCGCCGTCTATCCTCCCGAATATCGCCTCGGATTCACTTCTCCGCACGCCCTACCCTCCAGTAAGTGGTCGCTTCTCTGTTCAGAGAGTTGTTGCTACTCTCCTGTTCGATCTCCTGTTGAGTTCGTAGGTGTTCAGAATGGTTTGATCCCTATTCAGCTGAATTCCTGAGACCAGACGAAATCTAGGTCTCCTACTCCTCCGCCATCTTGCTCCACCCCTCGATGTGTTTCTTTGCTTTTGTTATTAATTGCCTTATATAATTGGCCTCTCCCATGTTAGGGGCATAGATATTTACAATTGTTAGAACTTCTTATTTGATAGACCCTTTAAGTATGATATAGGGTCCTTTCTCATCTCTTATTATAGTCTTTGGTTTAAAATCTAATTTGTCTGATATAAGGATTGTCACCCCAGGTTTCTTTTCGTGTCCATTAGCATGGTAAATGGTTTTCCACACCCTCACTTTCAATCTGGGGGTGTCTTTGGGTCTAAACTGAGTCTCTTGCAGACAGCATATCGATGGGTCTTGTTTTTTTATCCAATCTGATAGCCTGTGTCTTTTGATTGGGGCATTTAGCCCATTTACATTCACGGTAACTATTGAAAGATATGAATTTAGTGACATTGTATTGCTTGTGAAGTGAATGTTACTATGTATTGTCTGTGTTCCTTTCTGGTCTATGTTGCTTTTATGCTCTCTCTTCGCTTAGAGGACCCCTTTCAATATTCTTGTAGGGCTGGTTTCGTGTTTGCAAATTCCTTTAGTTTTTGTTTGTCCTGGAAGCTTTTTATCTCCCCTTCTAGTTTCAATGACAGCCTAGATGGATATAGTATTCTTGGCTGCATATTTTTCTCATTTAGTGCTCTGAATATATCATGCCTGTCCTTTCTGGCCTGCCAGGTCTCTGTGGATAGGTCTGTTGCCATTCTAATGTTTCTACCATTGTACATTACATATCTCTTCTCCTGAGCTGCTTTCAGGATTTTCTCTTTGTCTCTGAGACTCGTAAGTTTTACTATTAGATGTTGGGTGTTGACCTATATTTATTGATTTTGAGAGTGGTTCTCTGTGCCTCATGGATTTTGATGTCTGTTTCCTTCCCTACATTAGAGAAGTTCTCTGCTATAATTTGCTCCAATATACCTTTTGCCCCTCTCTTTCTTCTCTTCTGGGATCCCAATTACTCTAATTGTGTTTCATCTTATGGTATCGCTTGTCTCTCGAATTCTGCCCTTGTGATCCAGTATTTGTTTATGTCCTTTTTTTCAGTTTCTTTATTTCCCATCATTTGGTCTTCTATATTCCTAATTCTCTCTTCTGCCTCATTTATCCTAGCAGTTAGAGCCCCCATTTTTTTTATTGCACCTCATTAATAGCCTTTTTGATTTCTACTTGGTTAGATTTTAGTTTTTTTTTTTAAGATTTTATTTATTTATTTGACAGAGAGGGACAGCGAGAGCAGGAACACAAGTGGGGGAGTGGGAGAGGGAGAAGCAGTCTTCCCGCTGAGCAGGGAGCCCGATGTGGGACTCGATCCCAGGACCCTGGGATCATGACCTGAGATGAAGGTAGATGCTTAATGACTGAGCCACCCAGGCACCCAGATTTTAGTTGTTTTATTTCTCCAGAAAGGGTTTCTCTAATAACTTCCATGCTTTTTTCAAGCCCAGCTAGTATCTTTAAAATCATTATTCTGAACTCTAGTTCTGACATTGTACTAATGTCCATATTGAGTGGGTCCCTGGCAGTCGGTACTGCCTCTTGTTCCTTTTGTTGGTGATTTTTTCCGTATTGTCATTTTGTCCAGAGGAGAATAGATGAATGAGAGAACAAAATGCAAACACGGTACCAATGTCCCCAGAAAATATACTCTGAACAAATCAGAAAAGCCTGAAACCGGGGGAAGAGAAAGGGAAAGAAAGAAAAAAGAAAAAGAAAGAAAAGACAAAGAAAAAGATAAAAACAAACAAAAGCAGAACAACAAAAAAACAGAATATGATCAAGTATGATCAGGCTGGTGCATAGATTGGTGCCACACACTAGGGCGTATTTTGGTCTGTTAGAAGAAAGTGCATCCCAAAATTTTAAGGAAAGAAAAATTTATATATCTACAAAAATAAGGGTTAATACAATGAAGAGATGGAATATGACTGTAAAGAAGAAAATTATAAAAGATTTTATAAAAGGAATTGATAAGATAAGTTGTTTGAAAAAAGAAAGAAGAGTATTTAGAAAAAAAAGGGAGAGAATGTGATCAGCCAGGAGACTAGAACAAAGGCATACACTAGAGATTTAGGGTATATTTTGATCTGTTAGAAGAAACTGTATCTCAAAATTTTAAATAGAGAACCACTTAGATATATATGCCAAAAAAAAGGGTAACTACTATGAAGGATAAAATATGACTCTAAAAATGAAAAATAAAAAATGTTTTTTAAAAAAGGAGTGATAAGATGGTTGAAAAAGGGAAAAAGAAAAATTCGAAAAAAAAGTTAAAAAAATTAACTTTGAAAAGCTAAAGAATCATTGGAAAAAAGCTATGAATTCTATGTGCAGTATTCCCCTAGTGCTGGAGTTCTGCCATTCTCATTGATCGTTAACCTTGGTCTTGGCTGGCTGTTCTTGCTGATCTTCTGGGGGAGGGGCCTGTTGCCGTGGTTCCCAAATGTCGGCCAAAGGCAGAATTGCCCAGCCCTTGCCCGGTCCGGGCTAAATAATCTGGTCGGGTTTGCTCTTGGGAGCTTTTGTTCCCTGCAAGCTTTCCCTTTGGCTTTGGAGGAGGAGAGTGAAAATGGTGGCCTCCCAATCTCCGCCCCCGAGGAGCAGAGAAGTTGGACCCCCAATCCTCAGTGCACCCCCAGAGAAAAGCAATCACTCCCGTCTCCCCGGTTTCTGGCTGCACTCCGTGCTCACCCTGCCTGTGTCCAAGTGTTTCTATCTCTGCCACATGACCCCGTGTGCAGTCTCCAAACCCAGCAGTTCCTTGCAGGGCGCTCCCATGCTGCTCCTCCCAGGGGAGGAAGGGGAGTCTCCCCGGATCTGCCACTTGTTGGGTCCCTGCTGGAAGAGAAGTGGCCCGACTGTGCTGCGGATCACGGTTTATGGCAACCCTGAGCTGAGAGTCTGCCCCTCGGCTCCATCTCTGCAGCTGGCTTCCCTGCTCTGATACCTGGGAGCTCTGTGACACTCAGGCACCCCCGGTCTTTCTGTGACCCCGAGGGTCCTCAGACCATACTGTCCCACGAGGGTTCCACCCCCCACTTAGCCACTGGAGCGACGTTCCTCAGCGGAGCCAACTTCTCGAAGTTCCAATTTTGTGCTCTGTGGCTCTATCAGTTGCCAGAAGCGGGCAACGGAGGCCCCCTCCCCCGCCGTCTATCCTCCCAAATATCATCTTGGATTCACTTTCCACACCTCCTACCTTCCAGAAAGTGGTCGCTTTTCTGTTCAGAGAGTTGTTGCTATTCTTTTCTTCGATCTCCTGTTGAGTTTGTAGGTGTTCAGAATGGTTTGATCCCCATCCAGCTGAATTCCCGGGACCAGAGAAAATCCAGGTCTCCTACTCCTCCGCCACCTTGCCTGCCCTCTGACTGATCTTATCTCATTATTTTAATTAGAATAACCTAATAACTGAGATTTGTTGATATGCCATTTAGTCATTTGGGATTTCCATGCTGTGAATTTTATGTTGACATTTCTTGCCTTTTGTTTTCTTTGCCTTTTGTTTGTCTTAATTTTTGTTTTTCTTGTGTATTTACAAAATCTTGCATTTTTAAATACGAGAGCCCCTTTCTGGCTAGATATTGCTAATATCTCCCTTAATCTGTCATATTGTGAATTTTAATGTATGCTATCCAGTTGTCAGTAAAAATTCTTCAATTTGATCAAGTGAAACTCTATTTTTCTATGAAAAGATTTTCTCTGGAACATTCCACAAGATCACAAAAGGTGCTTTTGTTTGTTTCTTTTTAATTTATTAAAAACAGTGCATTATGTTTTATACTTATGTATTTATATCTGTTTGTGGTTTATACTGTCAAAAGTAAGGAGTGGTATTATATTACATGCACTCCTATGGTCCCAACAACTGTGAAAATATGAAATAGTGTCTTGTCATTTTTATAATTATCTTCTACTTTGAACCCCCCCAGCATCTCAGCACTACTCTGAGCACTCTCATGGTGTATCCTAGAACTCCCCATGTTCCATCAAGTGTGGGTTACTGCCAATAGAGTGGGGTCCATCAGTGCCAGGCTCCAGTGTATGGTCTGAAACTTTTTTGTTTTGTTGGTGGAGATGCTGTTAGGGATATTACATATTTTTGAATAATTCCTCTTTATATAGTGTTAAGTAACTTTATTTTTCCCCATATAGAGATAAATGATTGATCCTTTCCCCACGGATTTGAGATGTCAACTTTATTATATACAAATTTTCATGCACACATTGGTTGTGTTTCTGTTCCATCATTGGCTTCTGTTCCATCATTGACTTTACTTTCAGCAATCCCACATTATTTTTATTACTAGTGCTTTGTAATATGTACTATAATATTGCAGGGTGAGTTTTCTATTGAATTTGATCCAAACATTTTTAGGGTGTTTTGTATGCAGATTTTTATTAGAAAGGGAAACCCTCTTACATTGTTGATGGGAATGCAGAGTGGTGCAGCCACTCTGGAAAATGATATGGAGGTTCCTCAAAAAGTTAAAAACAGAACTACCCTATGATACAGCCATTGCACTACTAGGTATTTCCCCAAAGGATACAAAGGTTCAATAGGTGATGGGGATTAAGGAGAGCATTTGTGATGAGCACTGAGTGTTATTTGTAAGTGTTGAATCACTAAATTGTACACCTGAAACTAATATTACACTGTATGTTCACTAGCTGGAATTTAAATAAAAACTTGAACAAGAAAAAGGAAAATTTAAAAATCTGAGCAAAACAAACAGCCCCAGACATATTTGTTACAGGGCACTGTCTTCCAAGTTTCTTGGAGTGAAGCAAACCTGTAACAATCCGTGGCCCTACAGGAAAACTGAACCAATATGAGCACATTTAAAAAACTGGGTTTATCCAGGTTGGTTTTCCTTAACATTATACTGTGAACATTCCCCATATCATTAAAATATCTTTGAAATCTCAAAGGTATATAAATATTTTATTTTTAAAATTTTTATTATGTTCAGGTAGGCAACATATAGTACATCATTAGTTCTTGATGTAGTGTTCAATGATTCATTAGTTGCATAAAACACCCAATGCTCATCACCACATGTGCCCTCCCTACTACCCATATATTTTATTTATTTATTTATTTTTATTTATTTATTTTTTTTTTTAAAGATTTTATTTATTTATTCATGAGAGACAGAGAGAGAGAGGCAGAGGGAGAAGCAGGCTCCCGAGAAACAGGGAGCCCGATGTGGGGCTCGATCCCAGGACTCCGGGATCATGACCTGAGCCGAAGGCAGACGCTTAACCATCTGAGCCACCCAGGCGCCCCTACCCATATATTTTAAAATCAGTGTCACTTTTGCCAGATTCTACTGGTTGTGAGTGAATCACTGGAACCAGCTGAGATTCAGCAGGAGGGAACTGGCCTGGACTTCTCTCTATGACAAGTGTAAAAGAATGTGTGGCCATCATTAAATCCTCTATACATGATATTAATTTTTCTCCATGATTTTTGTTTATTACTAAAATTCCTTTATTTCTGATTTGCTTTTGTTTCTATCTCCATCCTTTTATTTTCCACTTCAACTCCCCAAAATACCACAAACATACATCAGAATCTCAGAGTCTGTTTGGGAATCCACCTAAGGCAGTAAGTGATCTGCACATAGCCTTTAGAATGGACTCTATTCCTCCAACATCACAATATCTAGGTGTTTACATTTTTTTTTTTTACTAATTTGCCCCTCTATAATACCTTTCAAGCTGTAGTCTTGCTTATTAAAAATTAATGAGCAGTCTTCATTTCTATTTCTTCAAGTATATTCCATTTCTTTAATACCCCATGTGACTCTTATTAGACCAAATTTGCATTATTACATCCTTGCATATTATCTTTTACAATTCCTCCTCCTTCTTTCTGTATCTTCTGACCATTATCTAACAGGACTAGGAAATTTTCTTGGCCTTATCCAGCTCATTAATATGCTACTCAACTGCATTTTTTCAGCTTTCACTCATCCACTGACTGCTTTATATCAACTGTTTTATTTCATTTATTTTTTATTTTTTTATTATGTTCATTTAGCCAATTATAGTACATCATTTGTTTTTGATGTAGTGTTCAACAATTCATTAGTTACATATAATACCCAGTGCTCATCACAACACGTGCCCTCCTGAACTATTTTATTTTTGAAAACAATTAATTCTTGGGGAACCTGGGTGGCTCAGTTGGTTAAACATCCAACTATTCATTTCAGCTCAAGTCATGATCTTGGGGTCATGAGATCAAGCCCTGCAGCAGGCTGCATGCTCACATGGAAGTCTGCTTGAGATTCTCTCTTTCCCTCTGCCCCTCCAGATTCATGCTCTCTCTTTCTCTCTAAATAAAATAAATAAATAATAAATAAATAAATAAATAAATAAATAAATAAAATCTTTACAAAAAGAATTAGGTCTTTATTATAAGTGAATGTAGCAACTTCATATTTCCGATATCCGTTATTAAGTCTCTGAAGACATTAATGCTTTGATTTATCTAATAAATACATTGTGCTTACATGCTAAGCATTATTAATTTATCCTTAATTGTTATTCTTTCTATCCCATTAATTCTGATTGTTATGATATGGTTGTTCATTTCATTGCCTTTTTTCCATAGTATTATTATTTTCTTATTTTATATCCTTTATGCATATGTCCCTGGGACAATAAGTAGCTCCTGTAGAAAATATACATGGGAGTAAGGGAAGAGAGGAAGATTAAGTTCTAGGCTGCAAATCCTCCAGGTGGGTTTTGTGATCTTCACCTCAGAGAAAGTTTATTACTACCTGGGCTTTAAAATTTCTTGTATCCTACACCCTAGGTAAACCAGCCCCTCAAGGTAACCCTGCATTATCCCTGCTCCAGCATTACTCCTGTCCAGAAATTATTCAGTGAAATTTGTGAAATTGCATAGACCCTAGCTGGGACAAAAAAGGGTCTTCTCAGTGCTTACAAGTACCTGGCCATGACAAATGCTCTGCAGTTTTTTTCCTACTCAATAACTTCATGGTTGCTAAAGGTATTCTCAAGGGAAAGTATGGGAGAAACAAAGGAGCAACTAAAATCTCTCTCCTTCATCCAGTTTTATATATGAGTGTATGTGTGTGTGTGTGTGTGTGTGTGTGTGTGTGTGTGTGTGTGTGTGTGTATCTCTGTATCCGAGTATTTTTTTTTATTTCTTGTTTTATTTGTTTGTTAACTCGTTGATTATTTAGTAGCATGTAAAACCTCTAGGTATTTGTGTATTTTTCCATGTTTTTACTTGTGATGGTTTTCTAAGTTCATACCATTTTCACTGGAAATTGATATCATCTCAGTCTGATTAAATTTATTCAGACGTGTTTTGTGGTCTAATGTGTGATCTATCCTGGATAAAGGTGCATGAGCACTGGAAAAGAATGTGTATTCTGTTGGTTTTTTTGGGTGGGGGTTGGAATGTTCTGTATATATCTCCTATGTCCATCTGATCCAGTGTGTCATTCAAAGACATTGTTTCCTTATTGATTTTCTGCTTGAATGATCTATCCATTGATGTAAGTGGGGTGTTAAAATCGCATACTATAATTGTATCACAATCAGTGTCTCCCTTTATGTTCATCAATATTTGCTTTATGTATTTTAGTGCTTCAGTGTTGTGTATATAGATATTTACAATTGTTATATTTTCTTGGATTGATCCCTTTCTCATTATGTAATATTCTTCTTCGTCTCTTGTTACAGTCTTTGTTTTAAAGTCTATTTTATCTGATATAAGAATTGTAACCCTGGGTTTTTCTTGGCTTCCATTTGTATGGTAAATGGTTTTCGGTCCTTTACTTTCAGTCTGCATGTGTCTTTAGGTCTGAAGTGAGTCTCTTATAGGCAGCATATAGATGGGTCTTGTTTTTTTAATCCATTCTGCCACTTTATGTCTTTTTATTGTAGTATTTAGGCCATTCAAATTTAAAGTAACTATTGATAGGTTTGTACTAATTGCCGTTTTGTTCATTTTTGTTTGTTTGCTTATGTTGTTCTTCTCTGGTTTTTTTTTGTTTTTGTTTTTGTTTTTTATTTTGGTTTGTTTTTGTTTCCTCATGCTCTCTGCCTTTGTAATTGATGATTTTCTGTAGGGCTATTATTTGGTTTTCTTTTTCTTTATTTATTTTTTGCCTATTTATTAACAGATTTTGGGTTTGTGGTCCCCGTAAGGTTCAAATAAAACATCCTAAGTATATAGCAGTCTGTATTAAGTTGATTACATGGTCAAATAGAATATGTTTCATTGTGTTTTTTTCCTTTGAATATATCAGTACTTTGAATATATTATAACCCTGTGCTGGCCTGCAACATTTCTGCTGAGAAATCAGCTGATAGTCTCATGGGATTTCTGTTGTATATAACTTGTTGTTTCTTTTTTGCTGATTTTAAAATTCTCTCTTTATCTTTATCCTTTGATATTTTAATTATTATGTGTTGTGGTGTGAACCTCCTTGGGTTCATCTTGTTTGGAGCTCTCTGTGCTTCCTGCACCTGGATCTCTATTACCTTCCCTAGCTTAGGGAAGTTTTAGCTATTTCTCCAAATAAATTTTCTGTCCCCTTTTCTCTCTTCTTATGCTGGGACCCCTATAATGTGATTGTTTATTTGGCTATTGTTGTTCAAGAGATCCATTAACCTATCCTCATTTTTTCAAATTTCTTTTTCTTTTCCTCTTCAACTTGGGTGATTTCTGTCCATTATCCTGTCTTCCAGACTGCTGATCCTTTCTTATACATCCTTTAATGTACTGTTGATTCCCTCAGTGTATTTTTCACTTCAGTTACTGTATTCTTCAGCTTGGATTTTTTTTTAATAAGTATTTCCTGTTTCTTTGTTGAAGGTCTCACTGAGTTCTTCCACTCTTCTCTCAAGACCTGTATCCATCTTTATGATCATTACTTTATACACTTTATCAGGCATACTGCTTTACTCTCTTTCAATCAGTTATTTTTCTGAGGTTTTATCTTATTCTTTCTTCTGGATCATTTTCCTCTGTGTCCCAATTTTCTTTGACTTCAATGTTTGTTTCTATGAATTAGATGGAACAGCTACTTCTCTTAAACTTGAAGGAATAGCCCTATGTATGGTCATCTTCTGTGTGGCCCATGTGTGCTTGGTTACTAGGTGGCTGGAGCTGTGGCTGTTGTGGGCTGGGAATTGGGGAGGACTCCATGCTGGGGCTGCATGGTGGGATGGCCACAGCTGAAGTGGGCATGGTTTGGGATGGTCCTAAGGCTGTCTGTTCAGAAGGAAATCAGGCAGGACAGATGAAGCCAAGTGGGTGCAGGCTGAGAGGTTCCCAGGGCCCTTATGAGGAGGGCAACATGTTAGAACAGCTGAAGTGGAAGTGGGTGTAAACCAGAGCATTGGACAACTCTATTCAGAGGGGTCCCTGGCAAAGCTGCTGGGCTGCTGAGGTCTGAAGGTGGGCTATGGGATGTCAAGTCCTGGGATGTTCTATGCAGGGGGTGCCCAGGCTGGACCACTATAGCTTACGTGGGCATGAGCTGAGGAGTTTTCTGTGCAATGGGTACCAAGGCAGGATAGCTGAAGGTGGATTGGGTGGAAGCCTGTGTGTCTTGGGGCTTTCCACACTGAAGGCACTCTGGTAAGACAGCTGTAGCTAAAGCAGATGCAGTCCAGGATGTCCTGGGGTACTCAGCACAGGGACACCCTGTTGGAGTGGCTGGATCTGAATCTGGTGTGGGTGGGAGTGTCCCAGGGAACTCTGTGCAGGGGGTGTCCTGATGGGGTGGCTGGAACCAAGGCAGGCACAAGATGAATAATGGCACATATCTATCATTATAATATCATACAGAGTATTTCCATTACCCCCCAAATCCTCTGTGCCCTGCCTACATCTCTCTCCATCACTCCCCCTCCCTCATCCAGGAACCTCTGATCTTTTTTATTTTCTCCATAATGTTGCCTTCTTCAGAATGTTGTATAGATGGAATTATATAGTATGTAGCCTTTTCACACTGCCTTTTTTCACTCAGTAATATGCATTTAAAGTTCCTCTATGTCTTCATGGTTTGATAGCTCATTTCTTTTTAGGCCTAAATAGTATTCCATTGGATGTATCTCAGTTTATTTATCCATTCACCTACTGAAGGACACCTTGGATGCTTGTGCATTTTGGCAATTATGAATAAAGAATCCTTGTGTAGGTTTTTGTGTGGAAATACATTTTCAACTTCTTTGTGTAAAAACCAAGGAGTGCACTTGCTGGATCAAATGGTAAAAGCATGTTTTGTTTTGTAAGAAACCACCAAATCATCTTCTAGAGTGGCTGTAGCAATTTGCAATCCCACCAGTAATGAATGAGAGTTCCTGTTGCTCTACATCCTTTCCAGCATGTGCCATTGTCAGTGCTTTTGATTTTGGCCATTCTAATAAGTGTATAATTGTATCTCATTGTGGTTTTAACTTGCATTTCCCTGATGACCTATGACATAGAGCAACTTTCCATATTTTTTTTTTCATTTATGCATCTTTTTTGGTGAAGTGTATGTTCTGTGTGTTCTTTGCAAATATTTTCTTCCAGTCTATGACTTATCTTCTCATTCTCTGGACATTGATTTTCTGAGTGAAAATTTAATTTAATTTAACTTAATTATATTTTAAATATTTATTTATTTATTTATTTATTTGAGAGTGAGGGAGAAGAAAAGATCACATGAGCAGGGGTAGGGGCAGAGGGAGAGGGAGAAGGAGGAAGCAGACTCCCTGAGCATGGAGCCCAGTAACAGGGCTCCTTCTCAGGACCCTGAGGTCATGACCTGAACTGAAATCAAGAGTTGGACACTTAGCCGACTCAGCCATCCAGGTGCCCTGGAGGTTTTAATTTTAATGAAGTACAGTTTATCAGTTCTTTCTTTCATGGATTGTGTCTTTGGTGTTGTATCTAAAAAGGCATCACCATATCCAAGGTCATCTAGGTTTTCTCCTATGTTACTTTCTAGGACTTTCATAGTTTGGCCTTTTATACTGAGATCCATGATCCATTTTGAGTTAATTTTTTTGTGAAAGGTGCAAAGACTTTGTCTTGATTTATCTATCTATTCATTTATTTATTTGCAGATGGCTGTCCAGTTATTCCAGCATTGTTTGTTGATGACCTGCCTGTGCTTTTATATTGAAAGTGAATTTCTTATTAACAGCATATAGATGAGACTTGCTTTTTTTTTCCTCCTTCCAAATCCCATATGTCTATTTGTGCTTTTTGTTTGGATTATTTAGACCAGGGTTTCTCAGCTTGTAATGACAGTTTGTTCAGATAGGTTTTGTGTGTTTGTGTGTGAGTCTGTCCTATATATTGTGGGATATTTAACAGCATTCATGGCCCCTACTTACTAGTTGTCAGTAGCACCATACACCCTGACTTATCTCTATCTCCACAGTTGTAATGAGCAAAAATGTCTCTAGACATTGCCAAATGTGTCCTGGGGGCCAAAATTGCCACCCCTTCCTGAGCCACTGATTTAACCATATACATTTGCTATGTTGATGTGATTAATGCCCACTCATGGCTTCTTTTACTCTATATGACAGAGCAGTTGCAACAGACTATATGACCTTAAAAAGCTCGGCTTTTTAAAGGAAATTTCTGCTGCTGTCAGTGGTAGTTTTTCTACCACTTGCATCTTTCTCTTAGCACAGTCAACCTTCTAATATTATTCTACTCCATGTATAAAATACAAATTCATAAAAGTTTGCTTCCATTTCACCCCTTCTTATCATTCTTCCATTTTTACCATGCATTTTATTTCTACATATTTTATAAACCCTAGTACATTTTCACTATGTTTTGCTCCTCTACTTTGTCTCTGTCTATGCCTTTAATTACCAAGTACACAAATACTAGATTAGATAACACTATTTCATCAGTCATCAGGTCACTCTACATTGTTTTCAGCATTATTTCTTTCCATTTTTTAGTTTAAAGAGTACATTTCTATGCCTTTCATCTCCACTCACCCCCACACATACACTGTGAAATCTGCTATAAAAGCCCATGTCTAGGCAGTACCTCTTTTTTAAAAATTAAAACATTCACTAAAGTCATAGAGCATTGCCAGGAAGCTCACCTTCATATATACAAAATAAAGCTCAGAACATTCAAGCAAGACTTACAATTACATAGAAAGAAAATGTAAAGAGATGTAAAATGTAAAAGAAAATGTAAACAAATATTTCATTAATAAGCAGAAAGTTTGAAAACTCTCTCTGACAAAGGACAGTGGGCCCTGAGTCCTGGAATTAGATTGCTACTCTTTTCCTAGGTTCTACCAGATGCAGCAAGATCTGAACTTATATGAATTGTTTCAGCTTTTCCTCATGTGACACCTAATTTAGGCATGCTGGAATAATAAAGTAATTATTTGATTAATATTTTGGAATGCAGAGGTCTTGAGTTATCATTTTAGTATTATTAGTATTGAGTTATCATTTCTATTGGACTACACTGTGATAAGTTTTCTCTGGATTGTGCCTGTTTTTAATGAAGGACCTTCTGTTTTTCAGACCCAATATCTTCAGTTAATACAATTGTGTTACTTCTTTGGCTCAAACTGAAGTTCCTATTACAATATTCTGTCTAGACCTTCAAATCCTATTCTAGATTTGGGTCCTGACTTTCTGCCAAGTGGCCACCTTCTCAGAACTCTACCTTAGCTTCTCTTTGGCTATGTCCTTCTTGGATCTCTGTCTCACCCAGGCACAGACCCTTTGCACTTATAAACATGGACCTTGCCTGTCTTGCTCACTACTGCAACCCTAGCACCTTAACAAGGATTTGTCTATATTAGGTGTGAATGCATATTTTGCAGATAATGTGATGTTAACTGTAAGCCTAAAGGGTCATGACCATTCTCTGTATGTGCTCTGCATTGTTCTCTTGGCCCAATATCCAGTGTCAGTTGGGTCTGCCCTCAGATATCTGTCTCACTTTATCAGGTCATTGAAGGAAGGGTCAAAGGGTAATGTGTGAGTAAACTGAAAAGTCTTCCCAAGAAAGTCTGAGCTTTAACATTTAACATTTCCTAGATATGGCTATTTGGTTTGAAGAGACTGATTTCCTACTCATATGTTTTACTGAATAATTATAACACTTTCACTATTAAACATTCCATGTAAAATATATTTTATTAAAATAATAGAGCACAAAATAAATATTCATATGTATATGTAAATAGTGTTAAGAATAGTTTAAAGAATTACAAAGTATGATTATTATCATCTACCTTTGGAGTAACCTTTGACACTAACCCCTAGCACTAATATTCTTGCCTTATCATGAGTAAAGTCTCTATTTACATATTTACATATTTACATATTTCCTTAGGTTCTGTGACTTCCAAGGTTTATACATGGCTCTATTTCAAATCTGTTGCTGCAGGATTTGAGGGCCATGTGTTGTAAGAAGCCAAAAAAATGAGCCTTCTCTTATTTTACTCTTCTCACATTAATGCTAGGACATAAACACTCATGTAATGTAGCATGTTAGGACAAAGACATTATTATTCATCCTCTAAAACACTGCCTTCCTTTTCTCCATGTGGAAGAACATAAGAAAGAGAAAAATCACAGCCATGAAGAAAGAATTTGGCTTTAGCTCTTTTCCAAGAAGGATACATTTTTCCTCAATTCAATTGCTCTCCTACTCATTTTTCATTTGCCTTTGAAGCCATATATCTAGTGCTGATCTGATCCATACAGCACCTACTAGCCACATGTGGCTATTAGGCACCTGAAATGTGATCGTCCTGAGTGAAATGTATCGTAAATGTAAAACACACACTGGATTTTGAAGACCGAGTACACAAAAAGAATGTAAAATATGTTATTAGTACATTTTCCTATATGTATTATGTGTTGAAATTATAATGTTTTAGATATATTGGATTCAGTAAAATACATCATTAGGATCAATTTAACTTTTTATATTTTAAGGTGGCTATTAAAACATTTAAAATTAAGTGTGTGGCTCACATTGGACAGCACTGTTTTAGAAGAGATCCTTTTTTGTATCAGTTATTATTGGGATAAAACTGTTGTTAATCTGTACACCTGTTTAGGAAATGAACCTGTCAATACCGCTTTTTTGTGTTAATACTGTTTTGATGGGAGCCATAAGTGTGTAAAAGTTGCATATAAACACAACAATGCAAAGCTTTCAAAAATATATGTTTTAAATATAAAGATCTTACCAGTCTATTTTGGGAGACAAGACTTGTGTCAAATTTTCTCATTCTTGGGTGGTATATGCTTTAAATCCTGATGTAGCCCTTTCTGTGAATTCCATGTTTAAGATTTCTAACAGCTAACTGGGGAGATCTGGGTTTGTTGTACAATGTGACCGTGGTAGAGATTAGTCCTGAAGGTTTTTAGTCTCTTGATGAGTAGATGTTAATATATGATAGTGTTAAAACTGGTAGACTTTTAATATTCCCTAAGAGATTGTAGCTTAAATTTACCTTAGCATATTATATCTTCATATTTATAAGACCTTCCTATTGCTATTACGCACACTTTAAACCAAGTCATTTTTTCTTATGTTGAAATGTGTGAGAGAATGAGATTTTGGGGAATTCTTTTTGAGGTACCAAAGAAAAAGGGCATCTATGGTATGAGCCTAATTGGATCTGGACATTCTGTTTTTACTTTTGAGAAATATACTATTCCCAGTTCAAATGCTGATTATGTGCTTTTAGCTATTGCTTCTTAATTATATGAGTATATGTTTATTACTCAAATGTAGCTCACAGTGATATCCAGGAGCAGAGAAATGAAATACCAAGTTATTGTTCTTCACTGTGAGATAGAGAAGACAAAGAAAGAGACAGAGTTTTGCTGAATGAAAGCTTAATTAGTTCAAGGATGAATCAGTGAAGGGTGTAAGACCCAGATTTTGGTGAGACTATTAGTATTGGACTGTTGAGAGATTTTCCTTCCATGGTCAAACAAGGAAACACACTTATAAGCTGTTATTGAAGCACAAAATCTTATATTTAGAAAGAATCTTCTAAAACAAGTTATTCCCTGTTCTGAGGTGTAGCAGATGAGTAATATGACACACAATGAGAACACCTCATTTGTTCCCTAGAAACAACGTTTTTTGTGGTAATTGTGCAAGGCTTACAGTTCAGACATTTAACTCTGTATCTAGTGGTTTCTTATATTATCAGGTACATTACTCCCTATAAGTACCTTGTTCCATTTCTCACTCTCATATTTGTATTCCCCCCTAATCAAACTTTGGGTTCCTAACAGCAACGATATTCTATTCTTGTGTCTTAATAGCTAACAGAATTCCTAGGACACAAAGTGTGCTTAGAAATGGTCCAATTAATATGAAAACAATGTTCAGGGGTTATGTTTTCCATATTTTAGTTATTATTACTAAATCATATATTATAATCCATAAACAATCTTTAACTCATTAGCAGAGCTATGTGTGCATACCATAAACTATGGAAGCCTGGATCCAAAGATAAATGTCCAAAGCACAAACCCATTGGTGAGAACTTAGGAGTCTCTTGAATCTAGTTAAACTCATTGCTAATTGTTGCACAAATGAGAAATCTACACAAAAACCCTCTCCTCTTCTCATGCCCATTTCCTATTGTCCACCCAATTGCAGACCCAGTTACAGACCAGTAGCAACATTCCATCATTCAGGACTGAAATTTCACTGCTATTCTTTGTCTCCAATATGTTCCCTTCCATGGAAATAAGAATAAGAATGCATTATATTATACAACTTTACCCCAAAGTATCCATACTTGTATATTCACTAATGTAAATTCATAACATATTAGCAGCTATATATTTAGGAACATAAATTTCTCACTTTATAAAGAACCTACTTGAGGGAACCCCAGTATTTTGTCAAAACAGGAGAATATGTATGGGAAAAGCAAAAGAGGTTAAAGATATTGTTAAAGGAGAAATGAAAGGGAAATTATGACACAAGTTTATTTAGGAAGAAACAATATCCAATTTACCCATTTTGAGATTGTAACTCATAGATATGAATTTCTGCCCACTCACCCATTGTTGATTCAAAACTCATCCTATATTAGGGATGCAGAGATCCAGTTGTCCTCACTACCACCCCCTATTCAGTAATCTCTGGATTCCTTGCTTGATCTCCTGAGTTCGCACTCCATAAACAATGGGGTTGAGGGCTGCAGGGATGACATGGTGGAGAACATTGAGCAAGACTGGCACATCAGGGGAAACCTTCTTCTTCACCACATGAGTGAGCACAAAGACCAGAAGGATGGTGCTGAAGAAGAGGATAAGGATGAAGTGGGAGCCACACGTGCTCAGGGCCTTGGCCACAGAACCCTCTGCCCTGAGTCTCAGCACAGCTCGAAGGATGAGGCTGTAGGAGAGGAAGATGAGGATGAGATCAGATCCTAGCAGTGTCCAGCCTCCAGCAAACTGGTAGAGGCGATTGATGGTGACATCATCACAGGAGAGCCTGGAGACAGACATATTGGCACAGATGCAGTTCTCAATGACATTTCTCCCACAGTAATTGAGTCGGGATGATAGAATGGGGATAGGCACTGTAGAAATAATATTCCTGGCCAAAATAAAAATGGCAGCCTTGGCTACAAATTGGTCAGTGATGATGGATGGGTACCTCAGTGGGTGGCAGATGGCTACATAGCGGTCATAGGCCATGACCATGAATGTGCAGGACTCCATGGCAAGGAAGCAATTCATGATGTACATCTGAAGGAAGCAGGCATAGAAGCTGATGGACTTGAAGTCAAACCAAAAGATGGCTAGGACCTTGGGAATGACAGTGAGGCAGAGCACGATGTCCAGTAGGGAGAGGATGCTGAGCAGGTAGTACATGGGCTCATGCAGAGAGGCCTCCATCCGGATGGTGATCAGAAGAATACCATTTGCCCCCATGGCCAGAAGGAAGAGGAGGCTGAGGGGCAGGGAGAAAGAAAGCTGCCAGCTGGAGGACCTGACAAAACAATTCAGGATGAAGTCTGAAACCCCAATGGAGATGTTGCCATTTGGGTGTACTGTCATCTTTTGTCATATATTTCTATAGTTTTAATGATCTGTAAAAGTAAGGTAAAAATTAGCTACTGACTCAAGACACATGAATGTAGAAGAATTTGCTTCACTTGGGTGAAACCCGTGAGTCCTAGGAGGTCATCTAGAGCCATGTGAATTTTCGTATTCACCCTTTGTGCCATCCTGCTCAGGTATTACTATCACTAAGCAGTATAGAGGAGTGAGGTAATATGGTTCATTTATACATTTTTGATTTGTTTAAGTTCTATTTTTAAGAGAACTGTTATGTCTTTGCAGCAACTAAAGAGAAGGAGAAAATTACTTAGAAAATTACTTTGTGACAGGTGAGTCTCTAAATTTGTACTTCAAAATTTGTACTTCTAAATTTGTTTCTTCATTTTTGTATTTTGTTCTTTCATGACTACCTAGACTCACACATTACAATTTAACTATAATAACATGCAGAAATAAGTAGCAGAGTCTGGCACAAAGTAGGAACTCAGGTACATGTTCCTAGTTCTCCATGACATCACGGTTCTGAGTTTTCAGCTATAGCTGGCTTTAAAGATTAAAAATATTATACCCTGGCTTTAACATTAGTTAATTTTCATTTTGTCTAAAAAGTCATTTTAATTTGGTGGGAAGGGATCCTGCCAAATAATTGCCAATAAATCTTCATATATGTAGGATTCTTAACTCAGGGAAGTGACAACATATAAGTAGAATGTGCAAAAGCACATAGGTATGTGGGAGCCATACATGTCATTGACAAGTTGAGTATTGATTATATTCATTGCAATAGTGTGAGAATGATGAAGTCTACCTTTAAAGTTCTTTCATCCCCTTTCTCTTTCCCTTTCTGTTTTCAATATAATGATCCAGGCTCTCTTGTCTAGTGATTATGCTTTGCTTTTGTGGAGTGGCTCACAGAGACTGGGAGATGCTGCACATGCTGGAAGTCATGAAGATAAAAACCCATAGAAAAATAATATCCAGTCTTGAGTTGGTGACCAAGGGACCTTCTCTTGTCTTGGGCACTATGTTCATTAAACTCTTCCTTTCTTTCAACTTTTCTTGTTGGATACATTCACTTGTATATTTGAGATATAACTAATATCATCTGCTTAGCCCAGACCTTGCCACAATGACCCTCAGCATGTACAACCTCATACCCCTAAATTTGAAATACTCCCTCTAATCACCACTTTGATCACTTACATTTTGTCTTTTGATCTTGCTCATTGCATCCTCTGATCCTGCTCTGCAAAATTCTGACATTTAATTCTTACAAGTCAGAGCCCCAAATCACACAATGTCCAAGAATCTTCTCTTCTTCCATTTCAGAGTATTCTTGGGAGGAATTAGGAATTCATTGCATGGAAGGAGGGAAAATCTTGAAATGAACTTTGGAGGGTACAGCCAAATGGAAGAAATGGCAATCCAACAAACATTGAACAACATACTCAGCCCTAGAAGTAGAACATCTGAGACCATTTATGTCCTTTTCCCCCTCCCGTTTCAATCTTGGATTGCAATCAGAGCTAGGCAATGCTTCTCTGGAACCATCCAGCAAAAGATCCTAAAAGGCAAAATGATGGCAAAAGGGAAGGCCTCAGAGCACAGATTCTCACATGTGCCTCCTGACCTGAGATAGGATGCAGTCTCTACTACCCCATTTTCAGACTATTTCAGCCATACTGACAGGAATGGAAGAGAGCACATACCTGGACTGAAGAGGAACATCTACCCCATGTTCTGGCTAATCTTGGTATAGCTGCCTTTCAGGCACCCTCTAACCAGACTCACCTACAGAGGATGTGAGCAGGGGGCAGGCCCCACTGATATTGGAGTTCTGGCTAGTTCCTGAAATATCTGATGTAGTTATAACTCCAGAGCCTCAGGGACTTTGCCCTCTGGGAACTTCTCCATCCCTACTCCTTGGGCCTAAGATGCCCTCCTGGGACAGACAGGCAGGCAGGTGTGAGAAGGAAATGATTTTCTTTCTCCCTAAAAGTAAGGAGATCTGTTAATCCAGTCCCACATTGACTGTGTGTTTGTAGGCAGTTAGTCTCCTGGGTGTAGGCGTGTTATATCCATCTATCCATTTTCACACTCATGTACACATGCAACTCAGTGCCTTCCAAGGGTCCAATAAGCTCACTCAGAAGTTCTGATAGGCTTCCTGCACATAATTTTTAAATAAGCCTTCCCAAACCATACTTTCAAATGGATTGATGTTAACTTATCATGGCTTTTACCATTACATTAATATGATAATAATGCAAGAGAACCTTAAAAAAGCATTCCTATGAAAATGCAATGTGTTTTCAGAGAGCACTCTTCAAAATCACTAAAAATAGGTCAACACCCCGACATCTAATAGACTCATGAGTCTATGGCTCATGAGTTTCAGAGACAAAGAGAAAATCCTGAAAGCGGTTCGGTAAAGAGATCTCTAACCTACCAGGGTAGAAGCATTAGATTGGCAACAGACCTATCCACAGAGACCTGGCAGGCCAGAAAGGATAGGCATGATATATTCAGAACACTAAATGAGAAAAATGTGCAGCCAAGAATACTATATCCAGCTAGGCTGTCATTGAAAATAGAAGGAGAGATAAAAAACTTCCAGGACAAACAAAAACTAAAGGAATTTGCAAACATGAAACCATCCCTACAAGAAATATTGAAAGGGGTCCTCTAAGCAAAGAGAGATCTAAAAGTAACATAGACCAGGAAGGAACACAGACAATATACAATAACAGTCACCTTACAGGCAATACAACGGCACTAAATTCATATCTCTCAATAGTTATCCTGAATGTAAATGGGCTAAATGCCCTAATCAAAAGACACAGGCTATCAGATTGGATTAAAAAAACAAGACCCATGGATATACTGTCTGCAAGAGACTCATTTTAGGCCCAAAGACACCCCCACATTAAAAGTGAGGGGGTGGAAAACTATTTACCATGCTAATGGACACCAAAAGAAAGCTGGGGTGGCAATCCTTATATCAGACAAATTAGATTTTAAACCAAAGACTATAATAAGAGAGGAGGAAGGACACTACATCATACTTAAAGTGTCTATCCAACAAGAAGATCTAACCATTGTAAATATCTATGCCCCTAACATGGGATCAGACAATTTTATAAACCAATTAATAACAAAAGCAAAGAAACACATCAACAACAATACAATAATAGTGGGGAACTTTAACAACCTCATCACTGAAACGGACAGATCATCTAAGCAAAAGATCAACAAGGAAGTAAAGACTTTAAATGACACACTGGACCAAATGGACTACACAGATATAATCAGAACATTCCATTCCCAAAGCAACAGAATACACATTCCTGTCTAGTGCCCATGGAACGTTCTCCAGAATAGATCACATCCTAGGTCACGAATCAGGTCTCAACCAGAACCAAAAGATTGGGATCATTCCCTGCATATTTTCAGACCACAGAGCTTTGAAACTAGAACTCAATCACAAGAGGAAAGTCGGAAAGAACTCCAATACATGGAGGCTAAAGAGCATCCTACTAAAGAATGAATGGGTCAACCAGGAAACTAAAGAAGAATTAAAAAATTCATGGAAACCAATGAAAATGAAAACACAACTGTTCAAAATCTTTGGGATGCAGCAAAGGCAGTCCTGAGAGGAAAGTATATAGCAATACAAGCCTTTCTCAAGAAACAAGAAAGGTCTCAAATACACAACCTAACTCTACACCTAAAGAAGCTGGAGAAAGAACAGCAAATAAAGCCTAAACCCAGCAGGAGAAGAGAAATAATAAAGATCAGAGCAGAAATCAATGAAATAGAAACCAAAAGAATAGTAGAACAGAACAATGAAACTAGGAGCTGGTTCTTTGAAAGATTTAACAAGATTGATAAACCCCTGGCCAGACTGATCAAAAAGAAAAGAGAAATGACCCAAATCAACAAAATCATGAATGAAAGAGGAGAGATCACAACCAACACCAAAGAAATACAAACAATTATAAGAACATATTATGAGCAACTCTATGCCAGCAAATTCGATAATCTGGAAGAAATGGGTGCATTCCTAGAGATGTATCAACTACCAAAACTGAACCAAGAAGAAATAAAAAACTTGAACAGACCTATAACCACTAAGGAAATTGAAGCAGTCATCAAAAATCTCCCAAAAAACAAGAGCCCAGGGCCAGATGGCTTCCCAGGGGAAGTCTACCAAACATTTAAAGAAGAATTAATACCTATTCTCCTGAAATTGTTCCAAAAAATTGAAATGGAAGGAAAACTTCCAAACTCATTTTATGAGGCCACCATTACCTTGATCCCCAAACCAAAGACCCCACTGAAAAGGAGAATTACAGACCAATATCCCTGATGATCATGGATGCAAATATTCTCACCAAAATACTAGCCAATAAGATCCAACAGTACATTAAAAGGATTATTCACCACGACCAAGTGGGATTTATCCCTGGGCTGCAAGGTTGGTTCAACATCCGCAAATCAATCAGTGTGATACAATCCATTAATATAAGAAAGAACAAGAACCATATGATCCTCTCAATAGATGCAGAAAAAGCATTTGACAAAGTATAGCATCCTTTCTTGATCAAAACTCTTCAGAGTATAGGCATAGAAGGTACATACCTCAATATCATAAAAGCCATCTATGAAAAACCTACAGCGAATATCATTCTCAATGGGGAAAAACTGAGAGCTTTCCCCCTAAGGTCAGGAACATGGCATGGATGTCCACTATCACCACTGCGATTCAATATAGTGCTAGAAGTCCTAGCCACAGCAATCAGACAACAAAAAGATATAAAAGCCATCTGAATCAGCAAAGAAGAAGTCAAACTCTCAGTTTTTACAGATGATATGATACTTTATGTGGAAAACCCAAAAGACTCCACCCCAAAACTGCTAGAACTCATACAGGAATTCAGTAAAGTGGCAGGATATAAAACCAATGCACAGAAATCAGTGGCATTCCTATACACCAACAACAAGGCAGAAGAAAGAGAAATTAAGGAGTTGATCCCATTTGCAATTGCACCCAAAACCATTAGAACCTAGGAATAAATCGAACCAAAGAGGCAAAGGATCTGTACTCAGAAAACTATAAAATACTCATGAAAGAAATTGAGGAAGACACAAAGAAATAGAAAAACGTTCATGCTCATAGATTGGAAGAACAAATATTGTGAAGATGTCAATGCTATCTAGAGCAATTTACACATTTAATGCAATCCTTATCAAAATACCATCCCTTTTTTCAAAGTAAAGGAACAAATAATCCTAAAATTTGTATTGAATCAGAAAAGACCCCGAATAGGCAGAGGAATTTTGAACAAGCAAAGCAGAGCTGGTGGCTCTCAATTCCAGACTTTAAGCTCTATTACAAAGCTGTAATCATCAAGACAGTATGGTACTGGCAGAAAAACAGATACATAGATCAATGGAACAGAATAGAGAGCCCAGAAATGAACCCTGAACTCTATGGTCAACTAGTCTTTGACAAAGCAGGAAAGAATGTCCAATGGGAAAAAGACAGTCTCTTCAACAAATGGTGTTGGGAAAATTGGACAGTCACATGCAGCAGAATGAAATTGGACCATTTCCTTACACCACACACAAAAATAGACTCAAAATGGTTTGAAAGACTTTAATGTGAGACAGGAGTCCATCAAAATTCTAAAGGAGAACACAGGCAACAACTTCTTCGACCTCAGCTATAGGAACATCTTCCTAGAAACCTCGCCAAAGACAAGGGAAACAAGAGCAAAATGAACTATTGGGACTTCATCAAGATAAAAAGCTTTTGCACAGCAAAAGAAAGAGTCAACAAAACCAAAAAACAACAGACAGAATGGGAGAAGATATTTGCAAATGACATATCAGATAAAGGGCTAGTATCCAAAATCTATAAAGAACTTATCAAACTCAACACCCAAAGAACAAATAATCCAATCAAGAAATGGGCAGAAGACATGAACAGACATTTTTGTAAAGAAGACCTCCAAATGGCCAACAGACACATGAAAAAGTGTTCAACATCGCTTGGCATCAGGGAAATGCAAATCAACACCTCAATGAGATACCACCTCACACCAGTGAGAATGGCTAAAATTAACAAGTCAGGAAATGACAGATGTTTGCGGGGATGCGGAGAAAAGGGAATCCTCCTACACTATTGGTGGGAATGCAAGCTGGTGCAACCACTCTGGAAATAGTATGGAGATTCCTCAAAAAGTTAAAAATAGAGATACCGTATGACTTAGAAATTACACTACTGGGTATTTACCCCAAAGATACAATTGTAGTGATCCGAAGGTGTACATGCACCCCGATGTTTATAGCAGCAATGTCCACAATAGCCAAACTATGGAAAGAGCCAAGATGCCCATTGACAGATGAATGGATAAAGAAGATGGTGTATATATATATATATATATATATATATATATATATATATATATACACACAATGGAATATTATGCAGCCATCAAAAGGAATGAAATCGTGCCATTTGCACAATGTGGATGGAACTGCAGGGTATTATGCTGAACGAAATAAGTCAATCAGAGAAAGACATGTATCATATGATCTCACTGATATGAGGAATTCTTAATTTCAGGAAACAAACTGAGGGTTGTTGGAGTGGTGGGGGGTGGGAGGGATGGGGTGGCTGGGTGATAGACATTGGGGAGGGTATGTGCTATGGTGAGCACTGTGAATTGTGTAAAACTGCTGAATCACAGACCTGTACCTCTGAAACAAATAATACATTATATGTTAAAGAAAAGAAGTTGGTAGGAATTGAAAAATGAAGGGGGGATAATCGGAGGGGGAGATGAACTATGGGAGAATATGGACTCTGAGAAACAAACCGAGGATTCAGAATGGAGGAGTGTGTGGGGATAAGTTAACCTGGTGATGGGTATTAAAGAGGGCATGTATTGAATGGAGCACTGGGTGTTATACGCAAACAATGAATCATGGAACACTACATCAAAAACTAATGATGTAATGTATGGTGATTAACATAACATAAAAAAAAAGAAATAGGGTAAAGAGGCACTGAACATAGCCTAATGTTTAAACTTGTGGATACACTATGTTTTACACCTGCAATGAATGTAACATTGTGTGTCTAATATACTCAATAAAAAATTAATTTAAAAAAAGATACTGATGAAACCATAACTCTAAGAGACATCTTTAAGAAATAGAGCTAGGTGCCTTTAAGAAAAGTATTCAAAATAGTTGAGGTTCACCAAATGTAGAATGGAAGCTAACCAATAAGTCAGTTTTAGGCATATAAACATATCTAGGAATTTTTTACCTGGTAAGCAGAATTGTCTGTGATTCCTTATGGCTCAGATTCAATTATCCTAGCATGTGGAATCTATGTTCTATAAACTCATCTGCTTTGATGAGTTTCCAGGTTTTTGTGTGCTTGTTTTTTGTTTTGTTTGTTTTGTTTTGGTACTGTCTTTTCCCCCTCACTGCTAAACGAAGGGCTGAGTGGTCAAGTACTAAGAAGGATGACAGTAAGAACTGTCACAGCCAAAGAAGCAGAAGAGAGCTGGGAAGTCATGGCAGACTAAGAGAAGGAGCCCAGGAGGCAAATAATTAATATAGTTGGGATTACTGATCCTGCTCACCTGTGCCACTGGCAAGTCTCCTCTAGGAGAGTGAAGTGTGCATGAGAAGGTATGAGCCTACTGCCAGAGAAGATAAATGAAGATATTGATTTGATCCAAGGATTTTCATTTTGAATATACCAGATTTTCCAAATATAGATTATTAACACACACACACAAACACACATACACATACACACACACACACACACACACACACACACTCATACACACACCCCTTTCTACCTTTGTAGGTTTTCAAGACAAACCAAAGATCCAGGGGTTAAAAGTGATGTAGGGACAGTTCTTTCATGCATTTTTACATATGTGATAGGAAAATGACCCTCAGTATAAAATAGAGAAATAAGAAGATAGAAAACATACCCACTTTTTTTTTTTTAAGAAAAGACCTCTCCTTTCCATAAATCTCCAGTTCTGTATCCTTTGCATGACCTGATCTACTTGAATAAGCAAGAAAATAGTCAGTGCCTTCCCTGTACCTGGTCTTAATGTTAGGCATACAAATGCATTAAGCAAAAACTGGTATCCTCATTAATAGAGGAAAATTGACTTACAAATACTTATAAGACAGTATAGTTGTGGTAATAAAGATGGTCTTACAAGCAGTGGGAAAGAGACAAATACACAGGTGAACAAAACAATGTGATATGGTTGAAAAGTTGGTTTCAGACAGAAATGAAGCCTGGCTCTTATACCCATTAAAGGACCCCAAGAGCCATTTAAACTCTATGATACATATGTTCCTCATTTACGAAATCAATAAATGACATTTGACTTCAGATGTTATTGTGGGGAGAAAAAAGGGCTATGATTTCCTGAGGTCCTGTTAGGCCAAGAGACACTATGAGCTGAGAGCATCAGAGAAGGGTACATAAATGAGGCCACATTCACCTGGGAGAGGACGACCCTCTTTGTAGGCAATGGCAAGAGAAGAAACGTCTATGTGGATGTTCAGCACGATTGGTAAAAAGGTGCTAGGGGCTGGTAGATCCTAAGTTCTTTGGAAGAAGCAGGCAGGAGAGCAGAGTGTCAGGAGACATGGATAAGGTGTGAAGGCGTGGCCATGTGAGGTCTACCCGAGAGTAGGCATGACCATGTACACTGTAAGGAAGCACAGAGGATTTGAGACAGGGAATTGATGTGCTGTAGATGGGACACAGAGAATCACACAGAAGGGAGGGAGGCTTCCGGAGAGTCCTGAGGAGTCCAAAGGAAAAGTGATGAAGATCTGAAGGAAGGCCACACAGGCAGAGAGAAGGATGTATCGGAGGCGTGGGGAGACCTACAAGATTTAGTGTAAGAGGATGAGCAGGCAGAGAGACCAGAGTCCAAAATGTCACCAAGGACCTTTTAACTGACAGACCTCCTATAACATTGATATTTTCTCCCAGGTGGTAATATACTTTCATCTCTCTTTTAGTAAATTCCTTAAGAGCTGGGACCATTCCTCCTCTCTTTCTGTATCCTCCTCAGTGAAGCTGAGGCTTCCTAATCTGAGAAATGAGGACTTGTTGGCCATCAGGGGCATTGCTCCGATATTCAATATCCAGTTCCATTCATTTGTACTGGCGGACTGACATTTACAAAGGGGTGACCCTTGTTCTAAGTGCTATTGAACAAACATGGTCTCTGGCAATGATATATTGACAGTCTGGAAAGATCAGATAAGCCTTGAATAAACAAAATTACAACAGAAGACCCAAGCCCAGATGAGAAAACGGACGGATCACCTTGGCTCATAGATGAATTTAGACTAGCACAGAAAGGAAGATTCTGACCCAGCCAGGCACAGGGTCTTGGTCTCCCAGCCTTGATATGAGTGGGGTCTTTGAGTCTATGGAAGTTTGGAAACCCTGAATGGACACAAAATGACTCAGCCTCATCTCTGATGAAATAACAGCATTAGGTCAGTTCTTGCCACTCAGCCTTATGCCAGATCTAAGCATTTTGGCAGGGTCAGCATGGACACCAGGCCCTATTGAAAGAGTTCCTTTTGCTTTACAGACTAAGCTCCTGGACTCCCCTCCTTTCCTCATAATCTCCTTCCACACAATCGTCCTGCTTGGTACAGCCTGAGACTCACCAGCTTCAGAAGCCTGCACTGCTGCTGTTTCTGGCTGCTGGAGAAAACACTAAACTGGCCCCTGCAAGGGCTTTGGAGGCTGGTTTTATGAACTCTGCCTCCACAATGGCCCCTCTCCCCATTGCTCACAGGAGCTGGTGCCCTTGGTAAGCACTAGGTCCCTGAGGCCCAATGGTCTATTTCCAAGAGAATATACTGTAAAAGGCTTGACTGTCAATAAAATAAGGGCAGTAGAGGTCAAAGGCTCTTGGGAAGTCTAAATAAAGAAATCCTGGGAAAAGAAGGGTAAGGAAACTGTGTGATGAGAATCTTCTCCCGGAAAATTTATACAGATGCACCTTAGGGGAAGAACTGACTAAACTCTTCTCAGCCCTATAACTCTGTGGAAGAGGTGACAGAGGAACACCCCCAGCCATCAAAGGAGCATAGACTTCAGGGGAGCATGGACCATGGGCAACTGGGGGCCAGGGAGCACTTTCCCTGTGAGCCCCACTCCTGCAGTGGGAGCATCAGTGGTCTGAACCCAAGCAAATCCCTGGGAGGCCCCTGTTTACACACATGTGGTCTCATGTCCAAGATTTTACCTTCATGGCTGTTCTTGGTCTAAACTGTCACCTAAGTGTGGTTGCAGAAAGTTCAACTGCTAACAATCTTCACCTTCCACACAGCAACACCTGGCATTGTTTCCTTAGGAATAAGTGGGAACTGCCACTAGTGCAGCCACCACTCTGTATTGATGCACAGAAGGACTTCGAAAATCACCACTTCTGTGGACCTTCCCACATGTGTCTTATGTAGGGATTCTCAAGCTAAATGTAGGATCTTTTGGGCTTTGGGCACAGAAATTTTGGAGAGAGGAGAGCAAGTGTGAGTCTGGTTCTCACAGTTTCCTACCCACACCTGCTGGTGGGGAGATATCAGGGCAGGAATATGGGTGGAATATAATCTTGTTCCCTCTATACACTAATTACTCTCCTGCCCCCACCTCAGCCTTGCTACCTGGAAGTCCTGGGCAAAGTGCCAAGTTCCTTGTCAGCATCAAATAAGTTTGATAGACACACTTAATGAAGAAAATTATTTAATGAATGAATTATTGTTCAGTGAAAGAATGTTGCTAGAGCATACGGTTTATTCTAAACAAAATGTCCTTGTTCTCAGAGTTAATTAGAAATGATTAATCTATCTTCACTGTCGGGTCAAACATCCTTATATTTGAACTCTTGTTCTACCACTGCTTGGTTGCTTCTCCTTGTATAATTTTCCCAAGTCCACAGTTTTCTCATCTGAAATATGGGGATCACGAACTTTCTGAAAGAGAGTCATTGCAAGGTTAAAATTACTTTTACTTTTTCTTTTAACAAACATTTTGACCCTGCTTTGTAGAAAACACCACACATTCAAAATATGTACATCAAAGAATGGTTTCTTCTACCTTAGAGAGGGAGACCAAAACTTTACATAAAGTTACACTAAGGATAACACTAGTAATAATAATAAATCTGCAGAGTTCTTAATGTGTCATATTATTCTTATTATCTGATATTTCATTTAACTCTCATAACAACCTAATGAGCTATATATTATTACAGGCAACAACCATAGTTAACATTTCCTGGTGAGGAATAAAAAATATACATGTTATGGGTTGAAATATGTTCCCAGAGATATGTTGAAATTCTAATACCTCAGGTACCTGTGAATGTGACCTTACTTAGAAATAAGGTCTTTGCCGATCTAAGTAAGAGTTACCACTTAACATACCGATGCGTTTCGGTTCAACCACACCTTGAGAGTAGAGCCCAAGGTTCCACTTCATAATGTGTGTATGGGAGGAGGATTATCAGACTCTGTTTTTAGTGAGTCTTAGACTTTAATTTTTATATTCTCGTGTCAGGAAATTGCCAAATTTTTGCCCCATTTCATACTGATATTTTTCAGGATTAGCAAAGTCCTCAGAGCAGAAGCAGCTTTAAATCCTGGGGATTTCTCTCTGTTTTTTACCTTCTCTTAGATTTTGATTTTTCCTCCTTAACTCTTTAGTGCTCTTAAATATATGTATTTATTTTATTAGTTCAAGCAGGTTTCTTAAATTCTAAGTACATTTTATTTTATTTTTTAAAATTTTAACTTTATTAACATATAATGTATTATTTGTTTCAGGGGTACAGGTTTGTGATTCGTCAGTGTTACACAATTCACAGTGCTTACCATAGCACATACCCTCCCCAATGTCTATCACCCAGCCACCCCATCCCTCCCACCCCCCCTCCACTCCAGCAACCCTCAGTTTGTTTCCTGAGATTAAGAGTCTCTTATGGTTTGTCTCCCTCTCTGGTTTCATCTTGTTTCATTTTTCCCTCCCTTCCCCTGTGACTCTCTGTCTTGTTTCTCAAATTCCTCATATCAGTGAGATCATATGATACTTGTCTTTCTCTGATTGACTTATTTCACTTAGCATAACACCCTCTAGTTCCATCCACATCGTTGCAAATGGCAAGATTTCATATTTTTGATCACTGCATAATATTCCATTGTATATATATATATATATATATATATATATATATATATATATATATATATACCACATCTTCTTTTTCCATTCATTTGTTGATGGACATCTAGGCTCTTTCCATAGTTTGGCTATTGTGGACATTGCTGCTATAAACATTGGGGTGCATATGCCCCTTCGGATCACTACATTTGTATTTTTGGGGTAAATACCCAGTAATGCAATTGCGGGGTCATAGGGTGGCTCCATTTTCAACCTATAGAGGTCATAGGGAACCTCTATACTGTTTTCCAGAGTGGCTACAACAGCTTCCATTCCCACCCACAGTGTAGGAGGGTTCCCCTTTATCCGCATCCTCTCCAACATGTGTTGTTTCCTGACTTGTTAATTTTAGCCATTCTCATTGGTGTGAGGTGGTATCTCATTGAGGTTTTGATTTGGGTTTCCCTGATGCTGCGTGATGTTGAGCACTTTTTCATGTGTCTGTTGGCCATTTGGATGTCTTCTTTGGAGAAATGTCTGTTCATGTCTTCTAGCCATTTCTTGATTGGATTATTTGTTCTTTGGGTGTTGAGTTTCATAAGTTCTTTATAGATTTTGGATACTAGCCCTTTATCTGATATGTCATTTGCAAATATCTTCTCCCATTCTGTCGGTTGTCTTTTGGTTTTCTTGACTGTTTCCTTTGCTGTGCAAAAGCTTCTTATCTTGATGAAGTCCCAATAGTTCATTTTTACCCTTGCTTCCCTTGCCTTTGGCAATGTTTCTAGGAAGAAGTTGCTGCAGCTGAGGTTGAAGAGGTTGCTGCCTCTGTTCTCCTCAAAGATTTTGATATATTCCTATCTCACATTTAGGTCTTTCATCCATTTGGAGTCTATTTTTGTGTGTGGTGTAAGGAAATGGTCCAGTTTCATTCTTCTGCATGTGGCTGTCCAATTTTCCCAACACCATTTGTTGAAGAGACTGTCTTTTTTCCATTGGACATTCTTTCCTGTGTTGCCGAAGACTAGTTGACCATAGAGTTGAGGGTCCATTTCTGGGCTCTCTATTCTGTTCCACTGATCTATGTGTCTGTTTTTGTGCCAGTACCATATTGTCTTGATGATTGCAGCTTTGTAATAGAGCTTGAAGTCCGGAATTGTGAGCCACCAGCTTTGCTTTTCTTTTTCAACATTGCTCTGGCTATTCAGGGTCTTTTCTGCACGGAAATCAGTTGCATTTCTATACACCAACAAGGCAGGAAAAAAGAGAAATTAAGGAGTCGATCCCATTTACAATTGCACCCAAAACCATAAGATACCTAGGAATAAATCTAACCAAAGAGGCAAAGAATCTGTACTCAGAAAACTATAGAATACTCATGAAAGAAACTGAGGAAGACACAAAGAAATGGAAAATTGTTCAATGCTCATAAATTGGAAGAAGAAATACTGTGAAAATGTCTATGCTACCTAGAGCAATCTACACACTTAATGCAATCCCTATCAAAATACCATCCACTTTTTTCAAAGAAATGGAACAAATAATCCTAAAATTTGTATGGAATCAAACAGGGTTTTATTAGTGACAATTTAGTTGGGTAAAATTTGAATATCAGCAAATATTTTTTACATGTTTTAACTGAATAATAAATATTATATATGTTATATATAATACATATTATATATAGTATGTATTAAACTGCTAAGTACAGATACTACACTTGATCTTAGCCAAAAGGCTGAGAAGCGATATATATATATAGTATGTATTATATATAATATATATATTATATATATTTCCACAACTTTCTGGTATCTATTGTTGCCGTTGAGAAGTATGTGGCTATTCTTTTTGTCTTTGGGATGTTGGAGTGTTAGTAAATGTGTATAGATTTTTTTTTTGAAAAGTTATTCTGTTTATAATTAATTCAGCTTTTTGAATCTTAAGATAATCCGGACATGATCCCTTTGAATATTCCCTCCCCTCCACCATTTTCTATATTTTTATGCAAATCCAGTTTGGTGTATATTGGGCCTTTCTTATTCAATTACCTTTATTTTTCACCTGTATTTTACATTCTATTCTCTGTCGAATTGGACTGCTTTCGGATTAAGCTCTGCAACTTCAGCTTCATTTTACCAATTTTCAACTCAGCTGTGTTAATCTTGTGTAATCTGTTATTTTTTTTTAAGTCAGTCACTGTACTTTTAAAATTTTCCATAAGGCTTATTTGTTTTATTCAATTAAACCTGATAGGTTAATGCTCTCTTTTCATGTATTTTTAATTCAATTTTTTTGTTTCTTTAACTTATTTATTTATTTAAATTCAATTAGCCAACAGATAGAACATCATTAGTTTCAGATGTAGAGTTCAGTATAACTGCATATAACACCCAGTACCCATCACATCAGTCCCCTCCTTAATGTTCATCACCCAGTTACCCCATCCCCCTACCCACCGCCCCTCCAGCAATCCTCAGTTTGTTTCCCATAGTTAAGAGTCTCTCATGGTTTGTCTTCCTCTCTGATTTCTTCCCATTCCAGTTTTCCCTTCCCTCCCCTAGGATCCTCTGCGTATTTCTTATATTCCTCGTATGAATGAAACTATATGATAATTGTCTTTCTCTGATTGACTTATTTTGCTCAGCATAATACCCTCCAGTTCCATCTATGTCAATGTAAATGGTAAGATTTCCTCCTTTCTGCTGGCTGGGTAATATTCCATTATACACACATGCACACACACACACACACACACACACACACACACATCTTTATCTATTCATGTATCGAAGGATAGCTCTTTTCCTTCCACAGTTTGGCTATTGTGGACATTGCTGCTATAAACATTGGGGTGCAAATATTCCTTCAGATCACTACATTTGTAGCTTTGGAGTAAATACTTAGTAGTGCAATTGCTGGGTTGTAGGGTAGTTCTATTTTTAGCTTCATGAGGAAACTCCATGCCATTTTCCAGAGTGGCTGTACCAGCTTGCATTCCCACCAAGAGTGTAAGAGGGTTCCCCTTTCTCCATGATCCTCTTAATTGATGCCGAACAAGCATTTGAGAAAATACAGCATCCTTTCTTGATTAAAATTCTTCACAGTAATAGAGGGAACATACCTCAATAGCATAAAAGCCATATGCAAAAAGCCCATAGCAAATATCATTCTCAATGGGGAAAAACTGAGAGCTTTTCCCCTAAGGTCAGAAACACAACAGGGATATCCACTCTCACCACTGTTGTTCAACATAATACTGGAGGTCCTAGCCTCAACGATGAGACAACAAAAAGAAATAAAAGGCATTCAAATTGGCAAAGAAGAAGTCAAACTCTCACTCCATAGATGACATGATGCTTTATGTGGAAAATCCAAAAGACTCCACCCCAAAATTGTAGAACTCATTCAAGAATTCAACCATGCAACGGGATATAAAATCAATGCACAGAAATCAGTTGCACTTGTCTGCTCCTTCACTAAATTTATGGCTCCTCAAGATCCCTGGTACTCTAGGGATCTGTGTGTCTTAATTCTGCTCCTACTCTTGGGAGCATCCAAATTTTATGTTCTTTGTTTGTATGATCATTTAAAATGCAAACCCTTTTATTGTAAAAATTGATAAATGTTCCCATTACAGCCATAGGTTCAGTATCTATTTAACTGTCTTTTTGGAGTGTTGAGTTTGCTAAGTTCTTTATAGACCTTGGATACCAGCCCTTTATCTGTAGTGTCATTTGCAAATATCTTCTCCCATTCTGTGCGTTGCCTCTTTGTTTTGTTGACTGTTTCTTTTGCTGTGCAAAAGGTTTTTATCTTGATAAAGTCCCCAAAGTTCATTTTGCTTTTGTTTCCCTTGTCTATAGAGACTTGTCTTGAAAGAAGTTGCTGTCGCCATTGTCAAAGAAGTTACTGCCTATGTTCTCCTCTAGGATTTTGATGGATTCCTATCTTACATTGAGGTCTTTCACCCATTTTGTATTTATCTTTGTGTATGGTGTAAGAGAATGGTCTAGTTTCATTTTTCTGCATGTGGCTGTCCAATATTCCCAGGACCATTTATTGAAGAGACTTTTTTCCATTGGATATTCTTTCCTACTTTGTTGAAGATTAATTAACCATAGAGTTGAGGGTCCATTTTTGGGCTCTCTATTCTGTTCCATTGATCTATATGTCTGTTTTTGTGCCAATACCATTCTATCTCGATGACTACAGCTTTGTAATATAGCTTGAAGTTATGCAACATGATGACCCCAGCTTTGGTTTCTTTTTCAACATTCCCCTGGCAATTCAGGGTCTTTTTTGGTTCCGTACAAATTTTAGGATTGTTTGTTCCAGCTCTGTGAAAAATGTCAATGGTATTTTTATAGGGATTTCTTTGAAAGTGTAAATTGCTCTGGGAAGTATAGACATTTTAATGATGTTTATTCTTCCAATCCACAGGCATGGAATATTTTTCCATCTTTTTGTGTCTTCCTCAATTTCTTTCATAAGTGCTCTGTAGTTTCTAGAATATAGATCCTTTACCTCTTTGGTTAGGTTTATTCCTAGGTATCTTATGAGTTATCCTATGACCCAGTGATTGTACTACTAGGTATTTACCCCAAAGATGCAGATGTAGTATAAAGAAGGGGCACTTGCACCCCAATGTTCATAGCAGCAATGTCCACAATAGCCAAACTGTGGAAGGAGCTGAGATATCCTTCAACAGATGAATGGATAAAGAAGATGTGGTACATATATACAATGGAATATTACTCAGCCATCAGAAGGATGAATACCCACCATTTGCATCGACATGGATGGAACTGGAGGGGATTATGCCAAGTGAAATAAGTCGATCAGAGAAAGACAATTGTCATATGGTTTCACTCATATGTGGAACATAAGAAATAATGTGGAGGACCACAGGGGAAGGGAGGGAAAACTAAGTGGGTGGAAATCAGAGAGGGAGACACACCATGAAAGACTCTGGGCTCTGGGAAACAAACTGAGGGTTACAGAATGGAGGGGGGTGGGGAGATGGGGTAGCCAGATAACGTGTATTAAGGAGGGCATGTGTTGGAATGAGCACTGGGTCTTATATGCAACTAATGAATCATCAAACTCTACAACAAAAAGTTATGATGTACTATATGCTGACTAACTGAACATAATAAAAAAAAAAGTTTTTTCATCTCCCATTGCTTTTTGTTTACTTTCAAATGTCCTTACTTTCTTTTAAACATATGCATTTGAGAGGAGGCTTATTATATTTTACTTTGTTATTTAGCAACGTGAGGATTTTTTTAGGCTACATGGTCTGCCATGAAATGGAAGTCAGAAATTTTCTTTACAGGGAGAACAAGACTAACTTATTCATGCTGTGTGTGGAATAAAACTTTAGTGTAGAATATGAGAAAATTTCATAAAAAAACAAGTGTTTGCATTCTATAACTTTGTGAGTTCTATTTGTGTAATTATCTTCTCTCCTTCTGGATCCAGCTGGACAGGTAATTAAGCTGGTTACCTGTGCTCTATCTACCTGAATTCAAAACATGTACTGAGATTATTCAAAGCAATCATTGATGTTGAATTATGTTATGTTGGTGACTCAATTTGGAGGAAAACATGAAAAGACAGATTAAAGTCCTGGTGTCATAGTTTAGAGCAGAATAACTTACCTGATCTTGTGAAAAGAATAGAAGGAAGGAGAGAATGGAGGAAGGCATAGATGGGACAGAGAAAAAAAGAAGCAAAGGTAAAATAAGAAGGAAGGGAGGAAGTATGGAAAAAGAGAAAAGAGGAAGGCAGAATATAAGGAAGGAAAAAGAAAAAAGATATTGAGTGACTATAGTTAATATTTTTATATATATAATTGAGTAAAAACTCACCGTGAAATAATTGTCTTATCTTTGTGGGGCAATGAGCCTGAAAATTATATACCCAGTGCAGATGGCTGAGTAGCCTAGCCAGGACATTAAACCTGACTTTCACATTTGAAATCCAAGATGCCTTATGCTAAAAGTGAGTGTCAGAATTTCTTTCTCATGAGCCTTTGGACACATGGATTATTCCCTCACTGTGTGGGGACCAGGAAGTGTGAGGCATGGTGATCATTACAACATGGTGCAAAAAGAAAGTGAAGGTGGTGATATTAACCAAAGCAGTATTTGTCCCACAACAGAAAAAAGACATGCAGAGAAGTGTGATCTTACAATCTCAGAAATATGTTCTAGCAGATAGTAGTTGGCTGGATAAACATAGTGTACAGATTTCCTGACTCCTCCAAAAGCCGCATCATACCTAGGAAGTCAAGGAAACTGCTCTCACCCAGCTCTGAGAAAGCATAGCACATGGACCCATAAACAAACCTCTTTTGGCTCCATTTATAGACAAATCAATATTTACTTTTTCAGGAGCAAGCGTAGGTCGAAGGAAACTCACAGCATCTTTCTCAAACAGGACACAGTTCTTAGTTCTGTTATAAACATCGAAGTGAAGGCAATAAATTCAGTGACTTTGTGGAGGAAATCCAGCAAGGTCTGTCCTTCCCTGGAATATTAACTCATCAGATACCCCACCCGCTGTGTCCTAACAGTAATGTCTCTTGACAAACCACAAGAACCCTGCACAAACTAAAGGAATGAGCAGACAATGCATTGCTCATTTAAATCCCATGTCAGACTCCTGATGTCATCCTAGCAAATGTCAAGGAGTGTTCCAGGAATATGTTTGGACAGTCCTGGACTAGGGATGGGACCTGGGTTCAAATGCTTGCATCCATCCACTGAGCTTCTAGTCCTGAGATGAAGCATACCAATGTTCCTCTCTTCATCCTTACCGCTGATGGGGGGATGACTGGAAAACATGGAAGGGTCTCAAAAGGGCCCCTTTGCTTCTCTCTTATGAGTCTAAAATAAAACCTGATGATCTACTTACTAATTACCTGGAGGAGGCAAACAAGCAGCAGGTCAGGCTGGATGGCTCACTGTCTCAGAGAGACCAGGGGAGCCACAAAATCTCTGGAGGTCTCCTACCACTTCTCACCCTTCCCACTGCACAGCTTGGAGTTCAGCTGACAATTAATGTGTATAAATGACAGAGACAAGATGAAGTTTCCTAAACTGAGTTCTTCCTCCTCCTTGACACACAGATAAATTTACATTTTCCAGGCTCACCTATAGTTAGATGGGGCTATAAGACTGAGTCTGGCCAAGGAGATGGCACACACCTCTTCTAGACACATTTATAGCCTCCTTAATGTCCTCTACCCTCTCTCCCCACCTCTGACTAGTTGCACTTAAACCACTGAAGACATGAAGCCCTAGAAATGATGGAAATAAACAATGGAAGGAGCTAGGTTTTTAAAAGACAGCCATGGAGGAGAACCTCCTATTCTACATGCATTGGATGGATATTCTCAAAAAAATAAAGTCGTATGTGTTAAACCCCTAACACATTGGAATTGTTCGTTTCAAAAGCCAGCAAGTTATCCTGACTAACGCTGCAGACACTGAGAAAACTGACCACAAATCTTAGAAAGATCACACAACAAGGAAAGCTGACATGTCTACTAAATGGTAAGTCTAGGGGGAATTGTCGGTTATAGTTGAAAATAATTGTGTGTGTTTGTGATTGTTGATTCCATTGACAAGTTATTATGATAAGTAGATGAGCTTAGCAGAAAGTTGGCTGGTCTTCAAGCAGAAATTAATGATAATAGAGAAAGTCCATAAATGTGGAGTCTTGAAAAACTGTCCTACTGCTTGGGAGGTCAAAGGTTAAGAGAAAGTTTTAGGTTGTCTTTGTAAAACACAGACTCACAGAAACCAGCCCTGAGAAGAGTAGATTATGTGTATAGTTGTCTTACTCAAGTCCAGTGGCCTTAGACACCATTACCTAAAAAGGAGTGGCATGGTGAACTGGAAAAGACAATAAAGAAATGAAAGAAAAATTTTTAAATTATGCTTAAGAAAATATGTGTGTGTGATTACTAGTGCATGAAACTGCCCTGATACAAATAGATCAGAAACCTGTTTTTTTATATTTTTTTTATGTTATGTTAATCACCATACATTACATCATTAGTTTTTGATGTAGTGTTCCATGATTCATTGTTTGCGTATAATACCAGTGCTCCATTCAGTACATGCCCACTTTAATACCCATCACCAGGCTAACGCATCCCTCTCCCCCTCCCCCCTAGAACCTTCAGTTTCTTTCTCAGAGTCCATAGTCTCTCATGGTTTGTCTCCCCCTCCGATTCCCCCCCTTCATTTTTCCCTTCCTGCTATCTTCTTCTTTATTTTTTAACATATAATGTATTGTTTGTTTCAGAGGTACAGGTCTATGATTCAACAGTCTTACACAATTCACAGCACTCACCATAGCACATACCCTCCCCAATGTCTATCACCCAGCCACCCCATCCCTCCCAACCCCACCACTCCAGCAACCCCCCAGTTTGTTTCCTGAGATTAAGAATTCCTCATATCAGTGAGGTCATATGATACATGTCTTTCTCTGATTGACTTATTTCGCTCAGCATAACACCCTCCAGTTCCATCCATGTCGTTGCAAATGGCAAGATTTCATTCCATTTGATGGCTGCATAATATTCCATTATATATATATATACTCCACATCTTCTGTATCCATTCATCTGTCGATGGACATCCTGGCTCTTTCAATAGTTCGGTTATTGTGGACATTGCTGCTATAAACATTGGGGTGCACGTACCCCTTCGGATCCCTACATTTGTATCCTTGGGGTAAATACCCAGTAGTGCAATTGCTGGATCGTATGGGAGCTCTAATTTCAACTGTTTGAGGAACCTCCATACTGTTTTCCAGAGGGATTGCACCAGCTTCCATTCCCACCAGCGGTGTAGGAGGGTGCCCCTTTCTCCGCATCCCCGCCAACATCTGTCGTTTCCTGACTGTTAATTTTAGCCATTCTGACTGGTGTGAGGTGATATCTCATTGAGGTTTTGATTTGGATTTCCTGATGCCAAGCAGTGTTGAGCACTTTTCCGTGTTTCTGTTGGCCATTTGGATGTCTTCTTTGGAGAAATGTCTGTTCATGTCTTCTGCCCATTTCTTGATTGGATTATTTGTTCTTTGGGTGTTGAGTTTGATAAGTTCTTTATAGATTTTGGATACTAGCCCTTTATCTGATGTGTCATTTGCACATTCTTCTCCCATTCTGTCGGTTGTTTTTTGGTTTTGTTGACTGTTTCTTTTGCTTTGCAAAAGCTTTTTATTTTGACGATGTCCCAATAGTTCATTTTTGCCCTTGCTGCCCTTGCCTTTGGTGGTTTCTAGGAAGACGTTGCTGTGGCTGAGGTTAAAGAGGTTGCTGCCTGGGTTCTCCTTTAGGATTTTGATGGACTCCTGTCTCACATTGAGGTCTTTCAACCATTTTGAGTATTTTTTGTGTGGTGTAAGGAAATGGTCCAGTTTCATTCTTCTGCATGTGGCTGCCCAGTTTTCCCAACACCATTTGTTGAAGAGACTGTCTTTTTTCCATTGGACATTCTTTCCTGCTTTGTCAAAGATGAGTTGACCATAGAGTTGAGGGTCCATTTCTGGGCTCTCTGTTCTGTTCCATTGCCCTATGTGTCTGTTCTTTTGCCAGTACCATACTGTCTTGATGATTACAGCTTTGTAGTAGAGCTTGAAGTCCGGAAATGTGATGCCACCAGCTTTGCTTTTCTTTTTCAACATTCCTCTGGCTATTCGGGGTCTTTTCTGGTTTCATACAATTTTAGGATTATTTATTCCATTTCTTTGAAAAAAGTGGTTGGTATTTTGATGGGGATTGCATTGAATGTGTAGATTGCTCTAGGTAGTATTGACATCTTCACAATATTTGTTCTTCCAATCCATGAGCATGAACGTTTTTCCATTTCTTGGTGTCTTCCTCAATATCTTTCATGAGCATTTTATAGTTTTCTGAGTACAGATTCTTTGCCTCTTTGGTTCGATTTAGTCCTAGATATCTTATGGTTTTGGGTGCAGTTGCAAATGGAATCAACTCCTTAATTTCTCTTTCTTCTGTCTTGTTGTTGGTGCATAGGAATGCCACTGATTTCTGTGCATTAGTTTTATATCCTGCCACTTTACTGAATTCCTGTATGAGTTCTAGCAGTTTTGGGGTGGAGTCTTTTGGGTTTTCCACATAAAGTATCATATCATCTGCAAAGAGCAAGAGTTTGACTTCTTCTTTGCTGATTCGGATGCCTTTTCTTTCTTTTTGTTGTCCGATTGCTGTGGCTAGGTCTTCTAATACTATGTTGAATAGCAGTGGGGATAGTGGACATCCCTCCCGTGTTCCTGACCTTAGGGGGAAATCTCTCAGTTTTTCCCCATTGAGAATGATATTCGCTGTAGGTTTTTCATAGATGGCTTTTATGATATTGAGGTATGTACCCTCTATGCCTATACTCTGAAGAGTTTTGATCAAGAAAGGATGCTATACTTTGTCAAATGCTTTTTCTGCATCTATTGAGAGGATCATATGGTTCTTGTTCTTCCTATTATTAATGAATTGTATCACATTGATTGATTTGTGGATGTTGAACCAACATTGCAGCCCAGGGATAAATCGCACTTGGTCGTGGTGAATAATCCTTTTAAAGTACTGTTGGATCGTATTGGCTGGTATTTTGGTGAGAATTTTTGCATCCATGTTCATCAAGGATTTTGATCTGTAATTCTCCTTTTTAATGGGGTCTTTGGTTTGGAGATCAAGGTAATGGTGGTCTCATAAAACGAGTTTGAAGTTTTCCTTCCATTTCTATTTTTTGGAACAGTTTCAGAAGGATAGGTATTAATTCTTCTTGAAATGTTTCGTAGACTTGCCCTGGGAAGCCATCTGGCCCTGGGCTTTTCATTGTTGGGAGATTTTTGATGACTGCTTCAATTTCCTTAGTGGTTATAGGTCTGTTCAGGTTTTCTATTTCTTCCTGGTTCAGTTTTGGTAGTTGCTACATCTCTAGGAATGCATCCATTTCTTCCAGATTATCGAATTTGCTGGCATAGAGTTGCTCATAATATGTTCTTATAATTGTATTTCTTTGGTGTTGGTTGTGATCTCTCCTCTTTCATTTATGTTTTTTTTATTTGGGTCCTTTCTCTTTTCTTTTTGATAAGTCTGGCCAGGGGTTTATCAATCTTGTTAATTCTTTCAGAGAACCAGCTCCTAGTTTCGTTGATCTGTTCTACTGTTCTTTTGGTTTCTAGTTCATTGATTTCTGCTCTGATCTTTATTATTTCTCTTCTCATGCTGGGTTTAAGCTTTCTTTGCTGTTCTCTCTCCAGCTCCTTTAGGTGTAGGGTTAGGTTGTGTATTTGAGACCTTTCTTGTTTCTTGAGAAATGCTTGATTTGCTATATACTTTCCTCTTAGGAGTGCCTTTGCTGCATCCCAAAGGTTTTGAACAGTTGTGTTTTCATTTTCCTTTGTTTCCATGAATTTTTTTAATTCTTCTTTAATTTCCTGGTTGACCCATTCATTGTTTAGTAGGATGCTCTTTAGCCTCCATATATTTGAGTTCTTTCCGACTTTCCTCTTGTGATTGAGTTCTAGTTTCAAAGCATTGTGGTCTGAAAATATGCAGGGAAGGATCCCAATCTTTTGGTACCGGTTGAGACCTGGTTTTTGACCTAGGATTTGATTTATTTTGGAGAATGTTCCATGGACACTAGAGAAGAATGTGTATTTTGTTGCTTTGGAGTGGGGTGTTCTGAATACATCTGTGAAGTCCATTTGGTTCAGTGTGTCATTTGAAGACTTTATATCCTTGTTGATCTTTTGCTTAGATGACCTGTCCATTTCAGTGAGAGGAGGTGTTAAAGTCCCCCACTATTATTGTATTGTTGTCGATGTGTTTCTTTCTTTTGTTATTAATTGCCTTATATAATTGGCTGCTCCCATGTTTGGGGCATAGATATTTACAATTGTTAGATCTTGTTGGATAGACCCTTTAAGTAGGATATAGTGTCCTTCCTCATCTCTTATTACAGTCTTTGGTTTAAAATCTAATTTGTCTGATATAAGGATTGCCACCCCAGCTTTCTTTTGGTTTCTTTTAGCGTGGTAAATTGTATTCCACCCCTTCGTTTCAATCTGGGGGTGTCTTTGGGTCTAAAATGAGACTCTTGTGGACAGCATATCGATGGGTCTTGTTTTTTTATCCAATCTGATAGCCTGTGTCTTTTGATTGGGGCATTTAGCCCATTTACATTCAGGGTAACTATTGAAAGATATGAATTTAGTGCCATTGTATTGCCTGTAAGGTGACTGGTACTGTATGTTGTCTGTGTTCCTTTTTGGTCTATGTTGCTTTTAGATTCTCTCTTTGCTTAGAGGAACCCTTTAAATATTTCTTCTAGGGCTGGTTTTGTGTTTGCAAATTCCTTTAGTTTTTGTTTTTCCTGGAAGCTTTTTATCTCTCCTTTTATTTTCAATGACAGCCTAGCTGGATATAGTATTCTTGGCTGCATATTTTTCTCATTTATTGCTCTGAATATATCTTGCCAGTCCTTTCTGGCCTGCCAGGTCTCTATGGATAGGTCTGTTGCCAATATAATGTTTCTACCATTGTAGACCTTTTTAAATATCTTATTGCATTCCTGGGCAAATCTGCTGTCCTGTTTGTGGTCCAGACGAACATAGTCTCCATGAGCCCATGTACTACTTCCTGGCCATGTTGGACTCCATCGACCTGGGCTTGTCCACAGTCACCATCCCCAAAATGCTGGGTATCTTCTGGTTCAAATTCAGGCATATATCTTTTGAAAGCTGCCTTTCCCAAATGTTCTTCATCCACTTCTTCACTGCCATGGAGAGCATTGTGTTTGTGGCCATGGCCTTTGACTGCTACATTGCCATTTGTAAACCCCTTCAGTATACCCTGATTCTCACCAGCAAAATCATTAGCATCATTGCAGGCATTGCTATTCTGCGGAGTTGGTACATGGTGGCCTCACTAGTGGTTCTTCTCCTGAGGCTACCCTTCTGTGGCCACTATATCATCCCTCATACCTACTGTGAACACATGGGCATTGCCCGTCTGGCCTGTGCCAGCATCAAAGAGAACATTCTGTTTGGCCTTGGCAACATTTCTTTCTTATTATTTGATGTGCTCCTTATAATTCTCTCTTATGTCTGGACCCTCCATGCTGTCTTCTGCCTGCCCTCCAGGGATGCTTGACCTAAAGCTCTCAACACCTGTGGCTCCCACATGGGTGTTATCTTAGCTTTTCTCACACCAGCATTTTTCTCTTTCTTGACACACTGATTTGGCCACAATATTCCTCAATATATCCACATTTTCTTGGCCAACCTATATGTGGTTTTTCCACCAGCCCTCGATCCTATAAACTATGGGGTCAGGACCAAGCAGATTAGGGAGTGAGTCCTGAGGGTTTTCCTCAAGACAGATAGCTAACCAGTCAGAGGTCTTGGAAAGTCTGTGTTAGATTTCATGTTTCCTGCATTGTAGAAAGTAGAGTTACTTTATATCTAACCTAGTAGGAAGGAGGATAAATTGCAAGGAATATAAGACCAATAATATTATTTATCAAAAATTGAAACTTTTCTTTAAGAATAATAATGAAAATGTTGGTAATGATATTGAAATTTGTATACAAATCTAATTTTACAAGTACTTCCACTTATTTTGCTGGATTCTCAAGATAGTACTGTAAAATATATAGCACTTTCTCCACTTTTAAGATGAATATATTGATGTTTAGAAAAGATAAGTGATTTATTGTGGCACCTGGGTGGCTCAGTCATTAAGCGTCTTCTTTTGGCTCAGATCATGATCCCAGGATCCTGGGATCGAGCCCTGCATCGGGCTCCCTGCTCCACAGGAAGCCTGCTTCTCCTTCTCTCACTCCTCTTACTTGTGTTCTTTCTCTTGCTGTGTCTCTCTCTGTCAAATAAATAAATAAAATCTTAAAAAACAAAAATATAAGTGATTTATTCAAATTCCATCATTAGTAGGAAGTAGTCATATAAGCCAAAGAGGTGTCTTCAAGTTGCAATCCTCCTATATTCTAAGGGAGTTATTAATTGAACAGAATGCAGAATAACATTGATAATATCTGAGAGATTATAAACAAGTAATGTGGCAGCTAGAATTATAAAACATAATAATATGTTACACTAATATAACATATTAATGTAGTCTAAATGCAGTATACAGATATCAATACACTATTTTATAAACATATATGCATATAGTGTTCACCATAATCTGACTCAGTAGTTATATCATTTTCCCCTTGTGTATAGGGAAGATGGCATAGTCATGAAATTAGAAATTAAATAAAGGAAAAAGGGAATAATGGATCCTTAAACTGGCTATGCGTTCATAAATTAATATATATTTAATTTATTGGATTATTTCTATAAATGATTTTTATCTAATATAATCATTATCTATATATATCTATCTGTATTAAATTCTGGAATGTTACATTTGTCTATTTTTGAATATTAGAATAGGCAAGGACACAATCTTTTGTCTTTAAGCACTTATTTTTTTTTTAGTTTTTTTTTTAAAGATTTTATTTGTTCATTTGAGACAGAGATACAGAGAGAGAGACAGAGAGAGCATGAGCAGGGAGAGAGGTAGAGGGAGAGGGAGAAGCAGGCTCCCCGCTGAGCCAGGAGCCCGATGTGGGGCTTGATCCCAGGACCCTGGGATCATGACCTGAGCCAAAGGCAGACGCTTAACCGTCTGAGCCACCCAGACGCCCCTGTCTTTAAGCACGTATATTAGGAAAGTTGGTTCTGAATTAGTTCAGAGAAATAACTAAATTTCAGAGAAATAAACTTTTTGAAAGGTGTAGTCATTAGCTGTTCTATTCACAGAAGGCTCTGAAAGATTTTGGAGGAAGACTGTTTTAAGAAGATGTTGAATAAATGCTCTTTATATCTACTTCGTGTGCCATTTATATAGTTAAGGTAGAGAAATAGGCAGTAGACTATACTGATGGAATGCTGAGGAATATATAAAGCAAGATACTTAATTCATCTGTGAGGCAGTGATCTCCTGGAGGAAGCAGTCATTATGTCAATCACTAGGTGACCAGATAAAATCAGGACGCACTATGCAGAAATATCTGTGCCTTCTATCCATAGACATTGTAAAATAGTAGAGCACTCTCTGCCCTGGAAGCAGGGAAGCCACAGAGTTTTTTATTTATGAATGGGAAGTTGAGCTGACAGCTTCATTTATGTCTTTTTGCTTTTGAGTTTCCTTAAGAGGAAAGTGTGCTAAACCAGACTTGGTGCAGTTATCAAAAATTCCAAATCACAAATTTGTTACCTTAGGAGGAAGTAGGATAAACACTAATGGAGTTGGCAGAGACCAATGCTGAGGCTAGTGTGATGGAACAGGGAGACTAGAAGGCATTTCTAGATTGTTTCATCCTGTCCTGTGTCCAAATATTTTCAAGTACTAGGGTCTAGGCTCCATTTCTGTCCTTTTCCTGTGGTAGGTTTCAGGGAGTGATGACATGGATCATCTCACTCCTTTGGCTCTAGCTGCAGTTCTAATTGTTATGTGAATCTTCTCTCCTTAGGGGTGGATCAGTGACACAGATCAGGTAGTTATTGGTGGAATTTAGGCTGGGAGATTGTGGAAGTACTTGATGGTTCCATTCTTAGAGAATATTCTCAGACCATGGTAATGTGCCTGAGTCTACTCCAAAGGAACCTATGGGGACATGGCAGTTGCAGGAGAATTTGGAGAGAGACAGAGCTCAGCCTGGTAGGGGGGAGGGTATAGAAAGAAGGAATATCAAGGAATGTTGATAGAGAAAGAGAAATAATCTGATGAAAAGTAAAATGGATAAATAAAAAGGATTTCAAGAGTGAATCGGTAGATACATATTATTTCACAATCACATTCAGAGATAAGTCCCAGAGAACCCAAATATATTTCCAGTACTGTTTTTGTCTCTGCATCTTCCTCTGGTTTTGTTTTGTCTTTCTGTCTCTGAATTAGTAGCTGTAACAGTTTAAAAATATGTGTTCTGTGTATGTGTATGTGAGTGCATATGTGTGTATTTAAGTGTAAGTGTGTGCATGTGTTCATAAGAGGGAAAGAGTAGGTGGTGTTTAAATTGGTGTGGATTGAATGTATATTATGTCTCAGCCACTGAACCAGCACTTCTATACAGTGATGGATAAGATTTTTGTCTGACTTTCCTCCTCCAAAATAATTTCTAAATCCATAGGACACAGAGGGACACAACATATATTAATGGGGAAGAGGCATATAATATACATTAACCAGAATGACAAATAGAACATGTGTCAGGTTGGGTGTGGTATGCAGGGTTTATTAGGGAATTGCTGAGACGTATTCCTGGACATTGTGAGTTCTCTGATGAAATTATAAAAAAATGTTCACTAAACATTCTAATGGTGGTAATGAGGAACAGAGAAAGTTTGGCAAAAGAGGGGTGCTCCAGGCTGAGGAAATATGAAATAACACTGAAGGTTCAAGGACTTTTCTGATGGACCAATTGATGTAAAGATAAATTCTCCCAGGTGAGTTTTTAGATGCTGACATTGGCCAAAGAATAGATACCTTTACATGAAAAGCTGAGAAGTTTGAACTGTACCTTGTAGATGATATAGACCTAATGATCCCTTTAAGCAGAGAACAGAGAGAATTGGACTTAAATTTTAGAAAATTATTTTGGCATCCTAAAGAATGGGCTAGAGAGGTATTGATACTCTCAGATAGTTGAGCCTGAACTGTTTCTGTCAGTTGCAGAATTCTGACAATCTTGTTCTATGAGAGAATCTCCTGACCCTAAAGAAATCCCTTAACTATTCCTTTGTTTTATCCCTTTTATGTGAGAAGATCAGGTACCTTTTACTTTGCATTTTGTGCTTTCATCAAAAACAATCATCTGTCACCTCATTAGAGTGTCTCTACAGATGAATGTAAAGTTCTTCTTCCTTAGAACCTGACAGTAAGTCCCTTGCCCTCCCCAGAACTCAGGTGAACTGTACGGTCACCTGCACTTACTGCTGGTGTCCCTTCAGGTAAGTAATCTGAGAAACATGAGAATTAACTTCTTTCTAAACAACTAATTTAGTCTTTGAAGCTCTTGAAGGATTAACTCTCTAAAATGAAGGTTAGTATAGAATGCTGTTGGCTCTAGAGCTGCAAGGAAATTTTCAGAAGAGATACTCAGCATCAGGCACAGGTCTGGGTGTCAGAAAAAGAAAATACAAGGAATAGATCTTTTAGATCTTCAAGTAAATTTTAGAGTGCAAGAAGAGATCAGTTGTATAGAAATGGGTGGAAGAAAGGAAGCAAGAAAAGAAATATTTCTGAGATCCTAATTTTTGATAATACTTTGCATATTTAATCTCAATCCACAGATTATTTTGTATTTTAGATTTCATTAAGGTGAATTTCATATTTATTATTTTTCACCTGTTTTGTTTTAAATTTGTTATTTATTTATATATTTTTAAGTTTTTATTTAAATTCCAGTTAGTTATCGTATAGTATGATACTAGTTTCAGGTGTACACTACAGTGATTCAACACTTCCATACAACACCCCGTGCTCATCGCAAATGCCCTTCTTAGTCCCCATCACCTATTTCACCTATCCCCTGCACCTACCTCCCTTCTGGGAACCACCAGTTTGTTCTTTATAGTTAAGAATCTGTTTCTTGGTTTGACTCGCTCTCTCTCTTTTTTCCCCTTTGTTTGTTTGTTTTATTTCTTAAATTACACATATGCGTGAAATCATATGGTATTTGTCTCTCTGACATTTAGTTTAACATTATGTTCTCTAGCTCCATCCTTGTTGTTGCAAATGGCAAGATTTCATTCTTTTTTTGGGTGACTAAGATTCCATTGTATGTATATACCACCTCTTCTTTATCCACTCATTGGTTGATGGACAGTTGGGCTCTTTCCATAATATGGCTATTGTTGATAGTGCTGCTACAAACATCGGGGTGTGTGCATCCCTTTGAATTAGTATTTTTGTATTCTTTGGGTAAATACCCAGTAGTGCAATTGCTGGATTGTAGGGTATTTCTTTTTTTAACTTTTTAAAAAAGATTTATTTATTTATTTTAGAGTGAGAGAGAGAGAGAGTGCACATGCCTAGGGGGAGGGGCAGAGGGAGAGGGAAAGAGTCTTAATATCCGACCTGGGGCTGGATCTCATGACCCTGAGATCACAACCTGAGCCCAAGCCAAGAGTTGGATGCTCAATACACTCTGCCCTCCAGGTACCCCCTATTTTTAACTTTTTGAGGAAACTCATACTGTTTTCTAGAGTGGCTGCCCCAGTTTGCATTCCCACCAACAGTGTAAGAGGGTTCCCCTTTCTCTACTCCTTGCTAACACCTGTTGTTTCTTGTGTTGTTGATTTTAGCCATTCAGTCTATTACTTTTTGCTTCGAATGTTTTGAAATTATATATATATATTTTAAAGATTTTATTTATTTATTTGAGAGAGAGAGAATGAGAAAGAGAGAGCACATGAGAGGGGGGAGAGTCAGAGGGAGAAGCAGACTCACCGCTGCGCAGGGAGCCCGATGCCCGACTCGATCCTGGGACTCCAGGATCATGACCTGAGCCGAAGGCAGTCACTTAACCAACTGAGCCACCCAGGCGCCCCTTGAAATTATATTTTGAAGTGGATAAATATTCTTGATTCTCATGTATCTTATGTCTCTTCTTTTTAAGAATTGTTACCTTGAATTCTGTTGTTTCATAACAGGTCTACTGGTACACCACCATTTATCTCATTTCATTTTTTAAGTACTTCAAAAAAATTAGCAGTGCTTTGTCATTTAAAAATGTTTTATAAAAAATTTGTCATACATACACAAAATTGAAAAAATAGGGTATCAAACAACCATATATCCATATTCAAGCGTTGTTAGTATTTTCACATGTATGTTTCACATGTGCACATGCAAACACATGCACGTGTAATTTCTGAAACATGTTAAGGTAAATTACAGATATTATGATACTGCATCCATAAATGCTTCAGTATACTTGTCTATAAAATGGATTTTTGTGATATAACCACTGTTCTATATTGTGTCTCTGTATGCGTATGTGTCTTTGTGTATCTGTGTGAAATTGTTGAAGGCATTAGGTAGTTTTCTATGTATTATATCATATTTTTATATTTTTATTATATATGGAATCAGGAACTCATTTTTAGACTACTGAATAAGTGGTGCTCTGAGTGCAACATTGAGTCACATTAGGATATACAGAAAATTTCATTATTCCCTTATTAATGATGCTAGATTTGATTAATGATAAAGTGACAGTGTGACTTCTTTGTAAAGCTCATTTTAGCTGTACCTGTTTCTGGACATGGTTATCTGCTTCCTATAAAAGCCAAGTTTGTTTCTTAATGTGACAGCAAATTTATCTAGGGATAAAATAGGGAGAGGAAGGAGGGAGGGCTGAGGACAGAGTTTCTTATAATGCCAAACATTAACTAAAAGCACAATAAATACAGAAAATGTACAAATCACAGGTGAGCAGTTCAATAAATTTCCATAAAGTGATAAAATCCATGTAACCACAACTCATTTGAAACAGAATTTACTAGCAAACAAAAAACCCAGTATGATGTTTAATTTTATATGCCAACTTGACTGGGTCACACAGTGTTCAGATATTTGGTTAAAAATGATTTTTGGGTGTGTCTGTGAGTGCATTTCTGCATGAGATTAACATTTGAATCAGTAGACTGAGTAAAGCAGATTGCCTTCCCCACTGTGGATGGGTCTCATCCAATCTGGTGAAGGCCTGAATGAAATAAAAGATTGAGTAGGAATTCTTTTTCTTATCTGACTTTGAGTTGGGACATAGTCTTTCCTGCCTTTAGTCTTGGAATCAGATTCAGGCAGGAGTTACAGGAATTGGCTTTCTTGGTTCTCAGGGCCTTAGACTCATACTGGAACATACACTATCAGCTGTCTTGGTTCTCTGGCCCATGGAGTAGGACCAGAACTATACCATTGGCTCTCCTGGATCTCCAGCTAGCTGAATGTAGATCTTAGTGAGCCCATTCCTTATGGATGAGCCCATTCCTTACAATGTTAATCACTATCTCTATGTATGTATATATGTATGTATCTATCTATCAATCAATTGATCAATTGATCTATCATCTATCACTTATTGTTTCTGTTTCTCTGGAGAACTCAGACTAATATGCCCCTTTGCAGTCCCTACCCACCAAAAAATAACCACTATCCTAATTCCTATCACTGTCTACCAGTTTTGTCTAGTTTTAACTTTATATAAATGAAACCATTACACTATGGTCACATTTATATCTGGCTTTTAAAATTTCACCTCTTGGGGTGCCTGGTGGTGCAGTCTGTTGAGTATCTGACTCTTTGTTTTGGCTCAAGTTGTGATCTCAGGGTCGAGAGATCAAGCTCCACATTGGCCTCCACACTCAGCATAGAGTCTGCTTGAAATTCTCTCTCCCTCTCCTCCTGCTCATGCTCTCTCTCTCTCAAATAAATAAATAAATCTTTTAAAAGAATTCAACTCTAATGAGATCCATCCTGGTCATTTCATGTAGCAGTGATTTGCTTATTTCCTTTGCTGTATGTTATTGTGCGGTGTGAATATACCATACTTTATTGATCTATTCTACTGTTGACATTAAAGCTCTTTCTATTTTTGGCCTGTAGTATGCAACCTCAAAAATGGCTCCCACTGATCCCTACCTCTCACTGTAATAATAAGCCCTGTGTAATCCTCTCCCCTCAGTTGTGGGTTTTAGTGACTCCCTTCTAGCAAATCAAATGGGGCAGGGTTGATGGGATGTCACTTCCAAGTTTTGGTTTCAAAAAGACTATAGCTTTTATTTTGAGCAACTTATTTTGCTCTCTCTAGCCCACTCACTCTGAGAGGAGCTAACAATGAGCTGCTTCCTAGAGACACCCACAAGGCAAGGAAAGTACATATGGACCGATAGCTCACAAGGACCTGAGGGTTTTCAATGGTCATGTGGTTTCTTGGTAGTGCATGCCCCCCAATGAACAGTGAGATAACTGTGGCTCCCACTGCTGTATACTCTTGTGTTTTATCCCCCCATTTTTTGGCAAAATGCACATAACGCAAAATTTACCATTAACCATAGTTAAGTGTACAATTTAATGTTACTAAATACATTTATGATGTTTTGCAACCAAAACCACCATCTATCTCCTTAACACTTTCCATCTTATAAAACTGAAACTCTATACCCATTAAATAATAACTCCCCACTACTCACTTGCACAGCCCTTGGCAATCGCCATTTTATTTTCTGCCTCTATGATTTGGACTACTCCAAAAATGAGCTATTGGGACTTCATCAAGATAAAAAGTTTTTGCACAGTAAATAAAAGAACCAACAAAACTAAAAGGCAACCTATGGAATGGGAGAAGATATTTGCAAATGACATAATGGATAAAGGGCTGATATCCAGGATCTATAAAGAACCTCACAAACTCAACACCCCCCCAAAAAAAATTAATCCTGTCAAGAAATGGGAAGAAGACACAAACAGACACTTCTCCAAAGAAGACATACAAATGGCTAACAGACACATGAAAAAATGCTCCACATCACTTGCCATCAGGAAGTGCAAATCAAAACCACAATGAGATACTACCTTACTCCATTTATAATGGCCAAAATTAACAAGACAGGGAACAACAAATGGTGGCGAGGATGTAGAGAAAGGGGAACCCTCTTTACACTGTTGTTGGGAATGCGAGCTGGTATAGCCACTCTGGAAAACAGTATGGAGGTTCCTCAAGACATTAAAAATAGAGCTACCTTATGACCCAGGAATTGTACTACTGGGTATTTACCCCAAAGGCACAGATGTAGTGAAAAGAAGGGGCACCTGCACCCCAGTGTTCATAACAGGAATGTCCACAATAGCTAAACTATGGAAGGAGCCAAGATGTCCTTTGACAGATGAATGGATAAAGAAGATGTGGTTCATATATACAATAGAATATTACTTAGCCATCAAAAAGGAGGAAAACTACCATTTGCATCGACATGGATGGAACTGGAGGGTATTATGCTAAATTAAATAAGTCAAACAGAAAAACAATTATCATATGATTTCACTAATATGTAGAATATAAGGAATAGGGCAGGGAACCACAGGGGAAGGGAGGGAAAACTGAATGGGAAGAAATGAGAGGGAGACAAACCATGAGAGACTCTGGACTCCAGGAAACAAACTGAGGGATGGGGTGATGGGCAGTAAAGAGGGCATGTGATCTGACGAGCACTGGGTGTTATATGCAACTAATGAATCACTGAACACTACACCAAAAACTAATGATGTACTATATGTTGGCTAATTGAACTTAGTAAAAACATTAAAAAAATAAAAATAAAAATCTCATGTAATTGGAATCATACAATATTTGTCTTTTGTTACTGGCTTATTTCACTTAGCATGATGTCCTCAAGTTTCATCTATGTTGTAGCATGTATCAAAACTTCTTTCCTTTTTAAGGCTGAATAATATTCCATTGGATGTGTATACCACACGTTGCTTATCCATTCATACATCAAAGGACATTTGAGTTGCTTTCATGTTTTAACTATGGTGAATAATGAATCTACGAATATGGATGTACAAATATCTCTTCAGGTCCCTTCTTTCAATTCTTTTGTCTATCTATCTGGAAATGGAACTGCTGGATCATATGGTAATTCTATTTTTAATTTTCTGAGGAACAACCATACTGTTTTCTACAGTGGCTGTGCCCTTTTACTTTCCCACCAATAGTGAATAAGAGTTCAAATTTATTCACACCCTTGCCAATCCTTACTTTTTTTTGTATAGTAGCCATCCTAATGGATATGCTATCTCTTAATTTCCAATGTATTAGTTTTTGTCTTTTTAAAAAAATATTTCTATTTATTTATTTGACAGAGAGACACAGCGAGAGAGGGAACACAAGCAGAGGGAGTGGGGGAGGGAGAAGCAGGCTTCCCGCTGAGAAGGGAGCCCAATGCGGGGCTCGATCCCAGGACCCTGGGATCATGACCTGAGTGGAAGGCAGATGTCCAACAGACTGAGCCACCCAGGCACCCCAAGTTTTTGTCTTTTTATAGGAACTAATCATCAGGTACAATTAGGAATAGAAATGGTAATAATTATTAACTATATTTTGTTCCTGATCTTTGGGGAAAATATTTCAAATATTTTCAAGCATGATGATTGGTGTGGGAGTTTTAGGAACATAGGCACTATGCAGTATGCAGATTTCTATTTGTTCTTGTCTTTTTGTTGAGGTCACTTCCCTAGTTTGATGTAAAGTAGCAAATTCATACAAATAAAGTTATATATGATAACCTTTCTATTATATTTTATAATGTATTTTGGGAATTTATTCTGTTTCTCTTTTTATGATTAATAAGTGTTTTCAAAATTTTAGTAGTTTTTCTGAAAAGTGATGTTCCTTGTTGATTTTTTTGGTTATAGTTTTTCTATTTTATTATTTGAATCATTTATGTTTGTTATTCTTTTCACCCTCTAGTAATTATTTTGCCATTTCTGATTAGTTAGAATGGATACTTAAACTACTTATTTTCAGCATGCTTTCTTTCCAAATATATGCGTTTAATGCATGCTCTTTTTCCTACAGACAGTTGTGGTTTTATCAGACAAGTTTTTTGGAGTAAATACTTTCCAAATAACTCAGGTGTACTTGCCCTGTCACCAATGAGATATATGAAGAAGTAAAAGAGTTTTTTTTTTTTTTCTTCTCAGAAATCTGGTAAGGACAAAATATTATGAAGGGGAAGAGTGATCAATATTGTGACATGCAAGAGAAGTCATAAAAAAGAGTGAGAAGAATAAAGGGGTCAGTTTACACTGAGCTATGAAAATAGGTGGCCCATTAAGACATTGAGAAGAGAGCAAGTAGTAAGAAATATATTCCAATGTATTTAAATTCCTCCTTTTGGAAATGCTTTATTATTTATTTCTTAAGAAACATTATTTTGTAATCACTATGTTACAGACATTCCTCTAGTAACTGAGAATACAACTATGATGATAACCATGGTCTCTACCTTCTGGGAACTAATAACCTTGTGAGAATGAGAAAAAAGAAATGAATACAATATAGCCTTCAGTAGGTACTAGCAAAATTAACAGGCAAAGTAAAGAAATAGAGTTTTTTGTTAAGATTTTATTTATTTATTTTACAGAGAGAGAGAGAGCGAGAGAGGGAACACAAGCAGGGGGAGTGGGAGAGGGAGAAGCAGGCTTCCCGTGGTGCAGGGAGCCCGATGTGGGGGTCGATCCCAGGACCCTGGGATTATGACCTGAGCTGAAGGCAGATGCTTAATGACTGAGCCACCCAGGCACCCCAGAAATAGAGTTTTAAATACAAAGGTTAGGGAGGGCTTCTTTGAGGCAGAGGTATTTGAAGAAGGACTGAATGAAGAGAGAGAACAAGACTTCTGAAAGCATTGGAGAAGGGTGTTCCAGGTTGTATAAACACAAAGGCAAAATAACCGGGATGAAAATGATCTGATAATATTTGAGGAGAGATACCAAATATCATGTGGCTAGAGTGGAGTGAAGGAAGGAGCGAGTGCCAGGAGGTGGCTTTGAAGAGCACTTCAAAGGCAAACTGACCATCTGAAGAAGTTTAGATTGGATAATGTGAATAAAGAAGGAAGGGGATGAATAGATTAGCAGTTTCATCCCACAAGGTAACTGTATCAGGAAGATTGTGTAAATGGTAAATTTGAATATTATTATAAGGAGGAGTGAGAGAGCAAAGGAAAGGGGGGGGGATTCGTGGACAAGATAATGAATAAAAGAAAAGATCAACCAGGTTTCCAATGGTGGCTTTGAAATGTAACTTGGAAAGAAGAAATCATACACATTCTATCATCTTGGCAAAAGAATTGATTACTTGGAAAAATAAGTAAACAATGAAAAACATCTTGCCCTATAGTCTCAATGTAGGGATAAAGAATTTGCAAAAGAGATGCCCTAGTGGCTATTAATTAAACTATGTCAAAGTCTCAAAGATACAATAGTACCCATCCCAGGGGAAGTAGGGCTTTAATAAAAACATAAATATCCTCTCTTGAGTATATTAAATAGTGTGCTCCACAGAGCTGCCAAGTGGTGTTACAAAGTGTCATTTAGAGATTTAGAGATCAAGGTAAGTCATATCAAGATTAAAGTGTGGAACACAGTGTGAGAGATGGGGAAAGGTCATATGCCAAATCCATACAGATAGATGGAGGGCAAGTCAAATTATGAAGAGGGAAAGCACAATCATACTCATGACTTCCAATGGCTACACATGTTTTCCTAAATATGTGTATACCTATGACCAGCTGAAGTCTCATAGGCAAAAACAACAGGATTCCAAAGCTAATGAAGAAGACACACTGATATATCCTGTATCCATTAAGCTACTGTTTTTGAATCCATATATAGGTGTCAAATATGATAGCAAGAGGGAAAGGGTGGACTTTATTTCTTCTAAAACGTATAGTAAAGATAATCAATAAATATATTTTTAATGCAAAAATTTGTGAAGAAATTAGAATGGATTTAAGGGATAGAGTTTTGTAAAAATACAACCCAAAATTAAGGTTGTGAAGCAGCGGATAAAGGGAATGATGACCATGAAATTGAGGGATTAAGCAGAGATAAAATGAGAGCGTGTGTATAATCTTTTCTCACCCTCGTCAGATATGTGACACATGGAATGAGGCATATATGTGGGCTGTGGTGGAGATAATTGGAATAGGGTAGAGTAAGAAGATTTAAGGTTGAGAAATGACTGCTAGAAAATTCCAGGGAGGACCTTCGAATTAAGAATTCAGAGAGGAAGGACTGGGATGTAGTCTTATTTCTGAACATGATCCAGGCTGTGGGATACATAAATAAATGTTGAAATAATAGGTCTGTACACAGTTGTAGAATGATTAAGTGACTGGGTGCTTTCAGCAATATTTATAGGCTTAGAAATGATGTTTTCTCAGAGAGAGAAGAAGCTCCATTTAAAAGGAATCTTTTGGGGTGCCTGGGTGGCTCAGTCAGCTAAGTGTCAACTCTTGGTTTTGGCTCAGGTCATGATCTAAGGGTTGTGAGATTGTGCGCCACATTGGGCTCTGCACTCAGTGGGCGTCTGCTTGAGGATTCTCTTCCTCTGCCCCTCCCCTGCTATTTCTCTCTCTCTCTCTCTCTCTCTCTCTCAAATAAATAAATAAATAAATAAATAAATAAATAAATAAATCTTTAAAAAATCTTTTGGAAAATCCACAATTATAGGTGGGATTAATTTATTTTTTTGGGACATGGCTTATTTTATTTTTTGTTTGTATTTTATGCAACTCTAAAATTTATGCAACTCTAAAAGTGACTGAGATAGAGTATTGAAGAGTCCATAGACCTTTATGGGTAGACCTATGGACTACCTTAATCCCAAAATTATAGGATTATGTTCTGGCAGTCTACTGTGCTTTCTTTCCTCACTTTATCCTTGTGCTTTCCATTTTGAACAAAATTTCTTCCTCCTCCTCCCCCTCCTCCCTTGTCATCATCATATTCTCCTTCTCCTTCTTCTTCTTTTTCTTTCTTCTTCTTCAATAGTTGTGCAAGTGTTAGCATAGTCTGACTTCTCTGTGGAGTTTTTATTGCCTCATCACCACACTTAACAGCACTGTGCCCAAATTTCTATCATAGCACTAGCCATTCAGTTTTCAAATTTCTCCTTTGGAAATTTATCTTCCTCAGTACACAGGGGCCTTCTTTTTGTTTTTTTAAGATTTTATTTATTTATTTATTTATTTATTTATGAGAGAGCAATCAGGGGGAGGAGCAGAGGGAGAGGAGCAAGCAAACTCTGCTGAGTGCAGAGCCTGATGCCTGCATCAGGCAGTCATCGGATGACCGGATGACCCTGAGATTATGACCTGAATTGAAATCAAGAGTCAGATATTTAACTGACTGAGCCATCCAGATGCCCCATGGGTCTTCTTGAGAGTATGTGACAGGTCTTATTCAAATTCGCATTTTAATCACCTAATCATTGCTGGCACATATATGACCTGTGAGATATTTAATGGGACAAATTGTGAAGTGTACTCCTCCACCTCCTTTGTGTATTCTCCAGTGAAAAACAGAAGAATTGTATCTTTAACCTTTACCTTCTCGTTAACCAACTGAGAACTTCAAAAGAGATCTTCTCCAGCCTCAGTAAGCCAAATTTACATATATATTCTCTTCCCAGAAAGAATTTCCCAAATTATTTTATTTTGCTAAATGTGATTAGCTTCAAATGGCTGCAGTTGTTTTCCAGGTACTTGCTTTGTTCTGTGTTTCAAGTAGAGTGTACTAACCTTCATATGTTTTATCTCTGGTGAGTGCCATTCAGCTCTGAATTCCCCCCAATGTCCACATCTCCCCTAAATTCGAATGAAATTTTTCTGTGCCTTATATACATCACACTCAGTCACTTAAGTTGTTCAGTAATAGCTGTCTCTCATGTTGATTGCTCCAAATACTTAATTCACTATAAATGGGTTTATAGCCTCCCCATAGTTAGGAAGAGGACTCAAAACAAAGTCCCTTGAAATTCTTCTGTGCAATGAAGAAGGACACATCCATAAAGACACTAATATCCCAGGTAGAAAACAGTATTGGTAGGCGATAAATTATGTTGGTAAAGTTCTTCTGAGTTCTCCTTTTCTATGTAAGTCTGAGATAGTATTTGAAAATTGTCTAGCACAAACAATTATCCAGTCTCCAGGCGGCCCATCCCTAGAGTTTCATTAGTGGTTGTTTCACTATGTGGACTCTCCAAATGATAGGCTTATCTATATTAATGTAATTTTTTTCCTTTCTTTTTTTATTATTACTATGTTATGTTAATCACCATACATTACATCATTAGTTTTTGATGTACTGTTCCATGATTCATTGTTTGCGTGTAACACCCAGTACTCCATGCAGAATGTGCCCTCGTTAATACCCATCACCAGGCTAACCCATCCTCCCATCCCCCTCCACTCTAGAAGCCTCAGTTTGTTTTTCAGAGTCCATCGTCTCTCATGGTTTGTCTTCCCCTCCGATTTCCCCCCCTTCATTATTCCCCTCCTGCTATCTTCTTCTTCTTTTTTAACATATATTGTATTATTTGTTTCAGAGATACAAGTCTGTGACTCAACAGTCTTGCACACTTCACAGCGCTCGCCATAGCACATACCCTCCCCAATGTCTATCACCCAGCCACCCCATCCCTCCCACCCCCCACCGCTCCAGCAACCCTCAGTTTGTTTCCTGAGATTAAGAATTCCTCATATCAGTGAGGTCATATGATACATGTCTTTCTCTGATTGACTTATTTCACTCAGCATAACACCCTCCAGTTCCATCCACGTCTTTGCAAATGGCAAGATTTCATTCCTTTTGATGGCTGCATAATATTCCATTGTATATATAAACACCACATCTTCTGTATACATTCATCTGTCGATGGATATCTTGACTCTTTCCACAATTTGGCTACTGTGGACATTGCTGCTATAAACATCGGGGTGCACGTACCCCTTCGGATCCCTACATTTGTATCTTCAGGGTAAATACCCAGTAGCGCAATTGCTGGATCATATGGTAACTCTATTTACAACTTTTTGAAGAACCTCCATACTGTTTTCCAGAGTAACTGCACCAGCTTGCATTCCCGCCAACAGTGTAGGAGGGTTCCCCTTTCTCCACATCCCCACCAACATCTGCCATTTCTTGACTTGTTAATTTTAGCCATTCTGACTGGTGTGAGGTGATATTTCATTGAGGTTTTGATTGGGATTTCCCTGATGCCGAGCAACGTTGAACACTTTTTCATGTGTCTGTTGACCATTTGGGTGTCTCTTTGGAAAAATGTCTGTTCATGTCTTCTGCCCATTTCTTGACTGGATCATTTGTTCTTTGGGTGTTGAGTTTAAGAAGTTCTTTATAGATTTTGGATACTAGCCCTTTATCTGATATGTCATTTGCAAATATCTTCTCCCATTCTGTAGTTGTCTTTTGGCTTTGTGGACTGTTTCTTTTGCTGTGCAAAAGCTTTTTATCTTGACAAAGTCCCAATACTTCATTTTTGACTTGCTGTCCTTGCCTCTGCCAATGTTTCTAGGAAGATGTTGCTGCGGCTGAGGTCGAAGAGGTTGTTGCCTGTGTTCTCCTTTAGGATTTTGATGGACTCCTGTCTCACATTGAGGTCTTTCAACCATTTTGAGTCTATTTTTGTGTGTGGTGTAAGGAAATGGTCCAGTTTCATTCTTCTGCATGTGGCTGTCCAATTTTCCCAACACCATTTGTTGAAGAGACTGTCTTTTTCCCATTGGACATTCTTTCCTGCTTTGTCAAAGATGAGTTGACTATAGAGTTGAGGGTCCATTTCTGGGCTCTCTATTCTGTTCCATTAATCTATGTGTCTGTTTTTGTGCCAGTACCATACTGTCTTGATGATGACAGCTTTGTAATAGAGCTGGAAGTCTGGAATTGTGAGGCTGCCAGCTTTACTTTTCTTTTTCAACATTCCTCTGGCTATTTGGGGTCTTTTCTGGTTTCATACAAATTTTAGGATTATTTATTCCATTTCTTTGAAAAAAGTGGATGGTATTTTGATGGGGATTGCATTGAATGTGTAGATTGCTCTAGGTAGCATTGACATCTTCACAATATTTGTTCTTCCAATCCATGAGCATGAACGTTTTTTCTATTTCTTTGTGTCTTCCTCAATTTCTTTTATGAGTATTTTATAGTTTTCTGAGTACAGATTCTTTGCCTCTTTGGTTCAATTTATTCGTAGGTATTTTCTGGTTTTGGGTGCAATTGTAAATGGGATCGACTCCTTAATTTCTCTTTCTTCTGTCTTGTTGTTGGTATATAGAATGCCACTGATTTCTGTGCATTGCTTTTATAACCTGCCACTTTACTGAATTCCTGTATGAGTTCTAGCAGTTTTGGGGTGGAAGCTTTTGGGTTTTTCACATAAGGTATCATATCATCTGCAATAATGTAATTTTTGAATTTTGAATTATAAGTGAAAATACTCTGACAATTATTTCTTTCTCATTTTTCAATCATTTTTTCAAAATGATTGTTATAATTTCTTTTATTTCAAAACCTGTTATGATTGGATGGGAGTGTGTTTTCTGAGACAATGTATGGAAATTAGTTGCTGGTTTGCTTCTTATTTAATTTCATTATTTAATGAACTTTTATAATTAAGAATTTTTATGTGCCCGACCATTTATAATATATGTGAATAAACAAGCATAAGTCTTTATTTTTGTCCTCAAAATCAGACACTAGTTTCACTAGCATATGTGAAAATGCTTATACACATGTACACACACAGTTGCACACTTTACCTTTAGTGATTGCATGTCCCTAATAAGGGCATGGTTGAGATTACAAATACCAAAAAATCACCCTGCACTTTAAGTGTGTGTAAAAGTACCGATATGCAGAGCCTAGAACTTTATTTTCTAACCTGGTTTTATCTAGATTTCTGATTATGAACTTTTATGTCAGAGAGATGTTTTTCTCTTATCTCTTCTTGTTTAACATTGTCTAGTATGGAATATGGCTGCAGAGTCAGATTGATTCTGGTGCTATTTTACACTCAAGTGAGGCTAGCAGAATATGAGAAGAGTAGTTTATGTTCATTCTGAATGGAAACAAGGAAAGGTTAAAGTGTTGTTTTACATTTTACCAAGAATCTGGACAAAGGGAGAAGAGAAAAATTCACTAATGGGAAGTCAATAATTGTATCCACAACACAATTGTGCAAAAAATTGTGGCAGAAAGAAGGACTATGCCTAACGACACCCAGTTCCATCATTCTTCGTTCCACCTCCTGGGTATCCCTGGGCTGGAAGCTGTGCACATCTGGATTGGATTTCCCTTTTTCTTTGTGTATCTTATTACACTCCTGGGAAGTGCTGCTGTCCTGTTTGTGATCCAGACTGAGCATAGTCTCCATGAGCCCATGTACTACTTTCTGGCCATCTTGGACTCCATCGACCTGGGCTTGTCCACAGTCACCATCCCCAAAATGCTGGGTATCTTCTGGTTCAAATTCAGGCATATATCTTTTGAAAGCTGCCTTTCCCAGATGTTCTTCATCCACTTCTTCACTGCCGTGGAGAGCACTGTGTTGGTGGCCATGGCCTTTGACTGCTGCATTGCCATTTGTAAACCCCTTTGGTATACCCTGATCCTCACCAGCAAAATCATCAGCATCATTGCAGGCATTGCTATTCTGCGGAGCTGGTACATGGTGGCCTCACTAGTGGTTCTTCTCCTGAGGCTACCCTTCTGTGGCCACTATATCATCCCTCATACCTACTGTGAACACATGGGCATTGCCTGTCTGGCCTGTGCCAGCATCAAAGAGAACATTCTGTTTGGCCTTGGCAACATTTCTTTCTTATTATTTGATGTGCTCCTTATAATTCTCTCCTACGTCAGGACCCTCCATGCTGTCTTCTGCCTGCCCTCCAGGGATGCTTGACTCAAAGCTCTCAACACCTGTGGCTCCCACATGGGTGTTATCTTAGCTTTTCTCACACCAGCATTTTTCTCTTTCTTGACACACCGATTTGGCCACAATATTCCTCAATATATCCACATTTTCTTGGCCAACCTATATGTGGTTTTTCCACCAGCCCTCGATCCTATAAACTATGGGGTCAGGACCAAGCAGATTAGGGAGTGAGTCCTGAGGGTTTTCCTCAAGACAGATAGCTAACCAGTCAGAGGTCTTGGAAAGTCTGTGTTAGATTTCATGTTTCCTGCATTGTAAAAGTAGTTACCTTATGTCTGACCCAGTAGTAAAGAGGAAGAATTGAGGGGGGATATTGAGACTGGTAACATTGTCTTTGAATGCAGGTTTTATATGTAAAGTTAATGATATGTACATTGATAATATCAGACTGGAACAATTGGATAGCCACATGCAAAAAGATTAATTTAAATCCTTACATTACATCGTAGAAAAGTTAATCTACAATGGACAAGAGACCCAAAGACAAGAGCTAATGTATAAAAACCAACATAAAAATTATTTGTAATATTGCTCACATAAAATTTTATAGATATGACAATAGCAAGAAATATTTTTAAAATTGGACTTCACTAAAATTAAAATAATATATATTTTTCTTCAAAAGATACTAGTAATACAATGAAAAAGGAAGACATAATCTGAGAGAAAATATTTATACCTCATGTGTACGATAAAGGGCTTGTATAAACATATATAAAGAACTCTTGTAATTCCATTATAAAGTGTCAGATTACTCAATTAAAATAGAAAAAATATCATACATACATTTTTGAATAAACATAAATAACTAGTCAATAAGTACATAAAAATGCTCTTTATGATTCATCACTATAGATATGAATATTTAAAACCACAGTGTTGAATGTCAGTCCCTCTCTGTCCAATACAAATTCCCTTAAAGGTGTATTTCCTGAGAGTACTTCTCGGTGTATCTTCTATATGAAACTCTCCATCTCAGAAGCTATTTCTAGGGAACCAAGTTGACAAAAGGTATTTTTTTTTTATGATGCATTTTCAACATTTTGGTGTCATGTTTATATTTTCACTTTGAGGGTTTTTTTTTTATCTCTTTTTGGACTTTTTTTAATGTCCACTGCAGTTTTAATGAGTTAAGCATAAAGCTACTCCCACATGCTACTACACATAAGTTTACAAATCCTTATATCTTTTTTTGATAATTTATTTTATTTTTAAGCTTTTACTTAAATTCCAATTAGTTAATATACAATGTAATATTTGTTTCAGGTGTATAATATAGTTATTTAACATTTCCATACAACACCTGGCGCCCTTCTAATCCCCATCACGTATTTAACCCATTCCCCCACCCACCTACCTTCTGGTAACCATTAGTTTGTTCTCTATAGATAAGAGTCTGTTTTTGTGATACATGCACCTTGACATTTATAGCAGCATTATCTACAATAGCCAAATTATGGAAACAGCTCAAGTGTCCATCAACTGATGAATGGAAAAAGATGTGATGTGTATATATATACAATGGAATATTACTCAGCCATAAGAAAGAATAAATCTTGAGCCATTTGCAATGACATGGGTGGACCTAGAAAGTGTAATGCTAAGTGAAATAAGTCAGTCTGAGAAAGACAAATACCGTATGATTTCACTCATATGTGGAATTTAAGAAACAAAACAAATGAGCAAAGGGAAAAAGAGAGAGAGAGGCAAATCACTTTGAGATTTTTCAAAGCTGATATGTTTTATTAAGCTTGAAGCTTTTAGTTATTTTTTCTTTGGTTTTCAACAATGTTACTTTTTAAATTATGTTCAGTTAGCCAGCATACAGTACATCATAAGTTTTTGATATAGTGTTCAATGATTCCTTAGTTGCATATAACACCCAGTTCTCATACTTGATGTGCTGTTCTTTTTAAAAAAAAAATGTCATTATGATTGAAATTTGTAGATTTTTTAAAAAACGTTTTATCTGAGTATAGTTAACACACAATGTTACATTAGTTTCAGGTGTACAACTAGTAATTCAACATCTTTATATATTATTCTATGCTCACCGCAATTGTAGCTGCCATCTGTCACCATACAACACTATTTGAATAACATTGACTATATACTCTATGCTGTACCTTTTATTTCCAGTGAATTACTCATTCCATAACTGGAAGCCTGTATCCCCCCACTCCCCTTCCCTTTGTGCACATCCCCTCATTCTCCTCCCCTCTGGTAATCATTAGTTTGTTCTCTATATTCATAGGCTTGATTCTGATTTCTGTTTGTTTATTCATTTGTTTTTTTAAGATTCCACATATAAGTGAAATTATATGGTATTTGTCTTTCTCTGTCTGACTTGTTTCACTTAGTATAATGCTGTCTAGGTCCATCCATGTTGTCACAAATGGCAAGATCTCATCTTTTTTATGGCTAATATTCCGCCATGCATGTATGTGTGTGTGTGTGTGTGTGCACGCATGTGTACATATGCTACGTATTCTTTATCCATTCACATATCAGTGGACACTTAGGTGGCTTCCATTGGTTAATGCAGATAATGCTCAATAAACATAGGGATACACATATCTTTTCAAATTAATGTTTTGGGGTTTTTTTTGGGTAAATACCCATGGTGGAATTATTGCATCATATGGTATTTCTATTTTTAATTTTTTGAGGAGCCTTCATACTGTTTTCCATATGGCTGCACCAATTTACATTCCCACCAACAGTGCATGAGGGTTTCTTTTTCCTTACATCCTTGCCAACACTTGTTCTTTCTTGTCTTTTTGATTCTAACCATTCTGGTAGGTGTGAGGTGTTATCTCATTGTGATTTTGATTTGCATTTCTCTAATGATTAGTGATGGTGAGCACCTTTTCATGTAGTTGTTGGCCATTTATACGTCTTCTTCTTGGGAGAAATGTCTGTGTCTTCTGCCAATTTTTTACTTGGCTTTTTGTGTGTGTGTGTGTTGAGTTTTACAAGTTCTTTATATATTTTGGATATTAACCTCTTATTGGATATGTCATTTGCAAACATATTTTCCCATCCAGTAGGTTGCCTTTTTGTTTTGTTGATGGTTTCCTTTTGTTAAAAAATATTTTATTTATTTATTTGTCAGAGAGAGAGAGAGAGAGAGCACAAACAGGGGAAACAGCAGGCAGAGAGAGAAGCAGGCTCCCCACTGAGCAAGGAGCCTGATGTGGGTTTCAATCCAGGACCCCAGGATCATGACCTGAGAGTAGGCATATGCTTAACTGACCGAGCTACCCAGGCATCCCTTGTTGATGGTTTCTTTTGCTCTCTTAAATAAATGGTGCTGGGAAAACTGAACAGCTAATATAAAAGAACGAACCTGGACTACTTTCTGATACCATACACAAAAATAAACTCAAATGGATGAACACCTAAATATGAGACTTAAAACCATAAAACTCTTAGAAGAGAACATAGGTGGTAATTTCTTTGACATTCGCTATAGCAACATTTTTCTAGACATGTCACTTAAGGGAAGGAAACAAAACCAAAAATAAACCATTGAGACTGCATCAAAATAAAAAGCTTTTGCATAGTGAAGGGAATAATGTAGTTTGAATGAAATTATGTCATTTTGAATGAAATTATGTCTTTCTGTAGTTTTATAAAAATAAATATATAGCAGAAATTCTTTAAAATATTGCTTCTATGTCATTTCTATCTCTTTGTCTCATGTGATTCCAGTTAACCTAAGTTTAGTTAAACCTAAACCTAAGTGGCTTGGTTACCTATTACTGTTTAATCAACTTTCTGTTTAGAGCAATGAAACAAACTAACTCATCTCATAATTTTATTAACTGGGAATTTAGAAAGGTTAAGCAGGGACTGTTCTCTGCTTCATACTGTTTAGGACCTCAGATGTAATCATTCAAGTTGCTGAGAGTGACCCATATGACTGGTGGCTGGAACTAGTGGGCTTTCAAGTACTTTCTACTCTCAAGTCTGGCTTTTAGGCCAGGATAGTTGAAGGGCTCATCTAGGACTCTTGTCTAGGGAACCTGCATGTGGCTTCTCCAGTATGGTGATCTCAGGATCAACCTCACAAAGGCCCAAACAAGTAGTCTTCCCAGCAGTAAAAGATGGAAGTTGCATGATCTATTTTTTTTATTATTATGTTATGTTAATCACCATACATTACATCATTAGTTTTTGATGCAGTGTTCCATGATTCATTGTTTGCATATAACACCCAGTGCCCATTCAATATGTGCCCTCTTTAATACCCATCACCAGGCTAACCCATCCCCCCACTTCCCTCCCCTCTAGAACCCTCAGTTTGTTTCTCAGAGTCCATAGTCTCTCATGGTTCATCTCCCCCTCCGATTAGTTGCATGGTCTATTAAAACCAAATCTGAGAAAGTATATAGCACTGCCTTCATCATACTGTATTGTTTTAGACAGCCATCTGCTTCCTCAGGTTCAGAGAGAGAAGAATGAGACACTCTTTGATGAGTGAAGTGTCAATACTTTTTTAAAGAACACAGGCCACCCTTTTGTAATAAAACACTCAGCAAATTAGTAATTGAAGAGAACTTCTCACCATAAAGGACATTTATGAAAAATCCATAGCTAACATTATATTCAAAGATAAAAGACTGAACAGTTTTCCCGTAAGATCAAGAACAAGACAAGAATGCCTGTTCTCATTCTTGGTATTCAACATAGTACTGAAAGTTCTAGCCAGAGCAATTAGCAATACATACAAAAAACCTATTAAAGTGAATGGCCACATTAACATATTCATATTTATCTATAATAAAATACTCAGCAAAGTTTCAGGAAGAAAGGAAACACACAAAACCAATATATTTCCATACGCTCAATTAAAAATAAAAAAGTAAATTAAGATAATTCCCTTTATACTAACATTAAAATAATAACACTCAGAAACACATTTAAGCAGAATTTGCACAATGAAAATTACAAAAAATTGATGAAAGAAATGATAGAACTAAGTAAATGGAAACACATCCTTTGTCCATAGATTGAAGACTTAATATAGTTAAGATGACAATATTCTCCACAGAAATCTATAGATTCAATGCAATTGCTATTAAAATTTCCCTAACAACCTTCTTTGCAGAAATAGAAACTCAGATTTTAAAATTCATATTGAATTGCAGGGAGTGGCAAGTAGTCAAAATAATCTTAAAAAAAAAACAAGGTTGAAAGATTCACACTTCCTACAAAGCTATGGTAATTAATACACTATGAGGCTGGCATAAGGATAGACACACAGATGAATGGAATAGAGATTAAATTTAAGAAACAGACTCAAGTATATATAGTCAAATATCTATGCTCATGACAATTCAAAAGAGGAACAAATAGTTTCTTTAAAAGTGGTAATGGAGGGGCACCTGGGTGGCTCAGTTGGTTAAGTGTCTGCCTTTGACTATGCTTTCACCATACTGTATGAGTGAAGTGTCAGTATTTTAGAACTCTCCAGTGAATATCACAGTCAGTGCCAAGAACCCAGGGAGACTACAGCCCGACCCCACTGGAAGCAGGGCAGCCGCATCAATATAAATGCCTATTTCTTGCCTAGGAAAGTGTGGACCCAGAGAAATGTCAGATGATGTTTCCAAAGTTCATCCTCTCAGAGACATTTGGAAAGTAAGGTAAGGCTGTATTGTCCTTGGTTAGGGCTGTGGGAAATAGCATGAGAAATGGGGAATGAGTTCATGCTACCCCAGAATAGGGAGAAGAAAGGAAAGTGAGCGCATAATACAGATAAATACAGGAAATACCTAAATACAGGAAAAAGGATAAAGAGCATACACAGACAAGCTTTGGGCATTACAAATTTTATACCCATAAACTAACAACCACAGACATTCCTATGTGTACATATATCTCTTTGCATTTGTAGTCGCACACATGCCACTCCAGGTGATGTACAGAAGAAAACTCTGTATCAGCTCAGCTACCTTTTCTTACCTTATATACTAGGGACCAAATGTGAACATCAAGAGATCAAGGACCATGTTTTCTTGGTAAATGACACACTGCCAGGCCAAAATAAATTAGATAAACAGGTATGTTTTTAACAATGGAATTCATGGATGAAACATCATGAAGCATAACTATGAATGCTGGTAGGGTTTGTTTCATTTTGTTTTGCTTTATTTTGAATAGGGCCCAAGACCAAGGTGAAAAACTAGCTAAGAAATGGGATGGCATGTGGGTAGCTCGTGTTATTTCAGAGTAACATATGCAGTGGGACTGGGAATTAGGCGTAGATAAGATAAAAAGTTATTACAGCAGAGTTTTTCAACCTTGGCACTACTGACATTTTGGGTCAGATAATTCTTTGTTCTTGGGGAGGGGCTGTTCTGTGCACTGTGGGATGTTTGCAGCATCTCTGGCACCTACCCATCAGACACTGGTAACACTTTCCTCGAGTTCTGACAGTCAGAAATGTTTCCAGACATTGCCAAGTATACCCTAGGGAGAAAATAGCTGTTGGTTGCAAAACACTGGAATAAAGAATCATCCCTCCTTTCCTTATCATTTACAGGACGTGAAATGGTGTTTATGTGTGTTGGGAAAGGTGAGTTGGTAGGTGGAGGCTGTGGAATATGGTAATGTAATGAGTAACATGATACAGAACTGAGAAAATGTCTGGTATAATTCATTTTAGTACATTAGAAATCATGGTCCCCAAGGGGGGAGAGGCTGGGGCCCAGTCTCCTCACTGTACCTGGCAAAGATTTGGGGATATATGAATATATATTGATAGAATAGGTCAGCATATACTTATGGGATGAATAAGTGACTGGTTGGTTAACTGATTTGGAAATGTGACTGTTGAAACACTCAGGAGAGTACCAACTCATAGGAGGTTAATGCTCCTGGAAAATCAGGGGTGAGAATGAGATTAGCTTCCTTCTTTGGATGTAAAACCATAATAATCCTACAACCTCATGCTCTAGTTCACTCTAGTGACCCAGATGCTTTTCATTTAAAGATAGAACTATTAATCTCCAGAATCTGGAAAAGGTTGCAAAAAGGGCCACAGAGCCCAAGTCTTTTTTTTTTTTTTTAAGATTTTATTTATTTATTTGACAGAGAGAGAGACAGCCAGAGAGGGAACACAAGCAGGGGGAGTGGGAGAGGGAAAAGCAGGCTTCCTGTGGAGCAGGGAGCCCAATGCAGGGCTCGATCACAGAACCCTGGGTTCATGACCTGAGCCGAAGGCAGACGCTTAACGACTGAGCCACCCAGGCGCCCCTAGCCCAACTCTTAAACGGCAAACTAGTGAACTCACCCTCTGAGGTAGGGCCGGTAATAATTTTGATTATTATATTTGTTATTATGTTTTGATTATTATGTTCTCAAAACATACATGTGTTTCTCTCACCTAGAATAAACCTCCTCTGCTTATCCTATGCACAAAGTTGCCCTTGATCCATTTTACCTCTTCCATGGAGTTTCTTTTGTCCTATTCATACCCATAACATTTGTTGTATTTTTCTACCATAATGCAACATTTTATTCAGATTTCATCTTTTCATTTGTATTTCCCTCACTCCACTGTGAAAGCATCAGTCAGGTCTTATTCAAATTTTCTAAATTTCTATCCCAATTTTTCCCTTCTTTCTGCCGCTTCTGACAGGCCTCACGTGGACCACTTTCTTTGCTAGAGGCTATGATGCTTTTTCTGGGCATCTATCTCTGATGAGAACTACTCAAGTGTGAACTCCCTCAATTTCCGGCCATTGATCCTGAGTCTACCATTTTCACATAGTTTTCAAAATCGTTTTATCTCAGGAAGTTACCCAATAAGGAACTCTTTTCCTGTTTTAATTTAATTTAATTTAAATATTAATTCAGGATAAATAACTGCAACATTTTGCTGCTCAAGCTAGTTATTATATAATAGATCCCTTAATAAATTCCTTTTTATTTAGTCCTTAAAAGGAAATACCCAGGAAGACATCAAGATCTGGGATAGAGGACAGTTTGTTGGACTCTAATTTCAAGGGTATCCAAAGAAATACTCTTTTCCTTGTATAAATAGGAATAGATAGGATTTGAATAAGATAGAGCTAAAAATTAGAAACTCTTAAGTATCCCTGATTAGACATCCCAAAACAGCTTCTTAAATTAATTTGAAATTTTATGGATTCAGTGTATAATGAGATCATTTCAATTTAAAATATTTTATGAATCCAAGTTTCACTCTCACATTAAAAGTTCCTGTGATATTATATTGATTTAAATAAAAATTTTTTTAAAAAGTTCCTGTGCAAATGTCTCTATTTTATTATCTTTATTCATGATCCAAAATATTTTGGATGAAAATGACTTTTGGAAGACTTCGTTAAGATGGAAATTATGTTACTAATTATCTGGGGCATGCTGGTTATTATGACTACCCTCTACCTTATTTATTTAACAAACTTTTTTCTCCCTGAGAATTTGTGTGTGTGAAGTAGTTTCAGGTTCATGAATAAAAAAAAGTAAATTTGTTGTTTCTGTTTCAGAATCAAACAGAGGTATATGCATAGTCAAATACACACACATATATATATACAAATGCAAATATGTATATTTATATATACATATATATGTATGTATATACATATGCATAATATATATATATATACATAAACACACACACACACACACACACACACACACACACACACACACACACACCCATGAATGGTCCTCAAATTCCCCAATAAGGGAATGGGTTGAATTACATCTGGTAAAGCATTTTTCATATAAATTAAATGCAATGTATGTAACACCATGACATACAAAGAACAAAACCCTGTATTATTCCTGATGTATACTTCTCCCCTCTCTTGTTCAATCTTTGATATATGGGAATGATCCGGGGAATAGAGAGATTGGCTCTATTCCTGGAGCCCTCTGATGTTCAGGTAAGGATGGCAGAGAAGTTTTGATAACATTGGAAGAAGTGGGAGAAAATGAATATTGCAAACTTATTTTGCATTTAACCAGGAGTCAGGAAAAAGACAGAAGTGGAGCAAGAATCACTACTGGGAAGTTGATATCTAACACTGCTATATGCAGTCACCGACAGTGGCAAAGACAATGTCCATACTTAACGACACCCAGTTTCATCCTTCTTCATTCCACCTCTTGGGTATCCCCGGGCTGGAAGCTGTGCACATCTGGATTGGATTTCCCTTTTTCTTTGTGTATCTTATTGCACTCCTGGGGAAAGCTGCTGCCCTGTTTGTGATCCAGACTGAGCATAGTCTCCATGAGCCCATGTCCTACTTTGTGGCCATGTTGGACTCCGTCGACCTGGCTTGTCCACAGCCACCATCCCCAAAATGCTGGGTATCTTTTGGTTCAGACTCAGGGATATATATTTTGAAAGCTGCCTTTCCCAGATGTTCTTCATCCATTTCTTCACTGCCCTGGAGAGCACTGTGTTGATGGCCATGGCCTTTGACCACTACATTGCCATTTGTAAACCCCTTTGGTATACCCTGATCCTCACCAGCAAAATCATCAGCATCATTGCAGGCATTGCTATTCTGCGGAGTCTATGCATGGTGATCCCACTGGTCTTTCTTCTCCTGAGGCTACCCTTCTGTGGCCACTATATCATCCCTCATACCTACTGTGAACACACGGGCATTGCCCGTCCAGCCTGGGCCAGCATCAAAGTCAACATAATATTTGGTCTTGGGGATATGTCCATATTACTATTGGATGTGCTTCTTATTACTCTTTCCTCTGTCAGGATCCTCCATGCTGTCTTCTGTCTGCCCTCCTGGGAAGCCCAGTGCAAAGCTCTCAACACCTGCGGCTCCCACATTGGTGTTATCTTAGCTTTTTTCATGTCAGCATTTTTCTCTTTCTTGACACACCATTTTGGCCACAGTATCCCCCAGTATATCCATATCCTCTTAGCCAACCTATATATGTTTGTTCCACCAGCCCTCAGTCCTGTAATCTATGGGGTCAGGACCAAGCAGATTAGGGAGCGGGTTTTGAAGATTTTTTTTTAAAGACAGTTAACCATTGCTTTTCCTAGAATTACAGTTCTTAAATACACCATTTGCTCATTAGAAGGAGGTTATTGTCTAAAAAGATAGAAGAGAAATAGCAAAGATGAATATAAACAGAAATAACATTTTTTTCTGTAATCCTTTGAGTTTACAGATAATAATAATTTTTTGGGTGATAATATTACAATTTTTAAGGATTGCATCTTTTACAAAGTACTTATATTTATACTATTTGATGATCAAGGTAGTCCTATAAAGTCATTACTATATTCACAAGTTTTCAGGTGAGAGTTTGATGCTTAAGATTACACCAGGCTTCCCAGGAGGGCAGGCAGAAGACAGCATGGATTTTCTTTCTTGAAAAAGAAAAACAAAGCTGGAGGCATCACAATTCCAGACTTCAAGTTATCCTACAAAGCTATAGTAATCAAAACAGCATGGTACTGGCACAAAAATAGATACATAGATCAATAAAAGAGAATAGAAAACCCAGAAGTAAACCCACAATTATATGATCAAGTAATCTTCAACAAAGGAGGATTGAATCTACAATGGGAAAAAGAGTCTCTTCAGCAAAGGGTGTTGGGAAAACTGGACAGCTACATGCAAAAAAGATGAAACTAGACCACTGTCTTTCACTGGTGGAGGAGAAAAAATGGTTTCAGGTCTGCTACTAATCTTTTGCTTCCTCGTAGACAAGTGTTAGAAATCAAGATTGTGGTTATCTTTGCTTTCATTTCCCTTGCCTCAGAAGACAGATCTAGAAAAACATTGCTATGCCTATGTCAGAGAAATTAGTGCATGTGCTCTTTTCTAGGATTTTTATGGTTTCAGGTCTCACCTCACGTTTAGGTCTTTAATCCATTTTGAATTTATTTTTGTGTATGGTGAAAGACATATGGTCAGTTTCATCCTTTGTTTTCCTTTTTCAAGGTTGCTTTGGCTATTTGGGGTCTTTTGTAGTTCCATACAAATTTTAGGACTGTTTGTTCCAGTTTTGTGAAAAATGCTGTTGGTATTTTGATGGGGATTGCATTAAATCTGTAGATTACTTTAAGTAGTATGGACATTTTAACAATATTTGTTCTTCCAATCCATGAGCATGGAATGTCTTTTCATTTCTTTGTGTCATCTTCAATTTCCTTCATCAGTGTTTCATAGTTTTCAGAGTACAGGTCTTTAACCTCTTTGGATAGGTTTATTCCTATGTACTTTTATTATTTTTAGTGCAATTGTTAAGTGGGATTGTTTTCTCAATTTCACTTTCTGCTGCTTTATTATTAGTATATAGAAATGCAACAGATTTTTGTATGCTGATTTTGTATCATGCTACCTTACTGAATTCATTTATCAGTTCTAGTAGTTTTTTTTGTGGAGTCTTTAGGGTTTTCTATGTTTAGTATTAGATCATGTGCAACTAGTGAAAATATTACTTCTTCCTTACCAATTTGGATGCCTTTTATTTCTTTTTGTTGTCTGATGGCTGTGGCAAGGACGTCTAGTACTATGTTGAATAAAAGTGGTGAGAATGGACATCCTTGTCTTGTTCCTGACCTTAGGGGAAAAGCTCTCAGTTTTTCCTCGTTGAGTGTGATGTTCACTCTGGGTTTTTCAGCTAAGGCCTTTGTCATGCTGAGGTATGTTCCCTCTAAACCTACTTGGCAGCCACAGTGGAAAATGGATGGAAGTTCCTCAAAAAGTTAAAAATAGAACTATCCTATGATCCTATCTCACTACTGAGTATTTATGCAAAGAGTACAAAAACACTGATTCAAAGGAATAAATGCAGCCTGACGTTTATAGCAGCATTATCTACAATAGCCAAATTACAGAAGCAGCCCAAGTGTCCACTGATAGATGAATGGATAAAGAAGATGTGGTAAATATATATACAATGGATTATTATTCAGCCATAAAACATAATGAAATCAGCCATTTGCAACAACAGGGATGAAGCTAGAGCGTATTATGGTAAGTGAAATAAGTCAGTCAGAGAAAAACAAATACCATATGATTTCACTCATATGTGGAATTTAAGAAATAAAACACATGAGGGGCGCCTGGGTGGCTTAGTTGTTAAACATCTGCCTTCGGCTCAGGTCATGATCCTGGGGTCCTGGGATCAAGCCCCACATCGGGCTCCCTGCTCAGCAGGAAGCCTGCTTCTCCCTCTCCCACTCCCCCTGCTTGTGTTTCCTCTCTCGCCGTGTTTCTCTCTGTCAAATAAATAAATAAAATCTTAAAAAAAAAACACATGAACAAAAGAAAGAGAGAGAGAGAGACACAAACCAAAAAACAGACTCCTGACTGTAGAGAAAAAACTGATGGTTACCAGAGGGGAGGTGGATGGGGGAATGGGTGAAATAGGTGATGGGGATTAAGGAGTGCATTTGTGATGAGCACTGGGTGTCGTATGTAAGTGTTGAATCACTATATTGTACACCTGAAACCTATATTACACTGTATGTTAACTGTACTGAAATTAAAACAAAATCTTAATAAATAAAATTTTTTTTTGTTCTTTAAAAGTCACTGTTTAGGGAAGGAAAAATCAAGTTACAGAGCAGGAGGCAATATGTGCAAAACAATATGTCGTGAAAGACTTGTATCAAGAATATATAAAGAACTCTCAAAAATCAATAATAAGGAAACAACCCAATTTAAAACATGGACAAATGATTTGAACAGGCACTTCACCAAAGAAAATTATATAGATGACAAATAAATACATAAAAAGGTGCTCAGCATCACTGGACTTCAGGGAAATGTACACCAAAATACAATGAGGCAGCACTAGAATCTATTCAGTTGAAAAACCCTGAGAACTACAATTACTGATGAGCATGTGGACCAACTGACAATCTTATACATAGGGAATATCAATGCTCTCTAGTCAACAGCCGCCAGGAATACAATTATAGTTTTTAAAAAAGGAGGATTCATCACCTCCTGTAATAAGAGACACCACATGCAGTGGTGAAATGTTAGGGGTCTCAGTAAGAGTGTTCAAGGAAGGGCTTGATATTGGATTTGGACTTGCTTAGGGGATATTTTTCAGAAATAGATGTTTTCAGGATGCTCATACTTAGTGAAATTTTTTATATTAAGTGGACATCATCAATCAAGATGTTTGTGCGAAGACTGCTATCAACTGACAGATATTAGAGCTGCTTTTTTCTTTCTCAGAAGAAAGTCTCTCATGATTTTATACTTATCCAGGCTAAACACAATACATAATCTTTCTGTGATGTCCTCAAATGATGTATGTTTCTATTTTACTTTGCAGTTTTTATTGTGCCATCTTCTAAGCCTCTTCTAAAGGAAATTGAGTTAGGAAGCCGGGAAAACTCACCGATTCCCTGAATTTCTGTAGCTCTAAAGTTGGCCCCATGTATGTTAAAACTTAGTTCTTTGCCTCGTCATACAGGGCTAGTATTAACTATGCAACCAGAATATAAGCTTCTTGGGGAAAAGATTTACAGATGCAAAACATTACTGACCACATACTTAATTTTAAATAAGTGCTCAGTGGCTAACCTAACTTCTAGATCAAGTAAATGATATTTGCTGGAAAAGAGTGGCACAATCATTAGAGTATAGAACAGCCATAGGTAATGACTTGGAGAAATTATAGGTTGGCTCAGATGTTATTCTTGTGGGACTGATGGCAAGAGAATAATTAGAAAGAGTGGGTTGTTAGAGAATGAGAAATTCTTTCAAATTGGGAAGCTAAGGGGAGAAACTTGAAAGTCCCAAGGGATTCTGCTGCCCCTGTGCTTTCTTTCTGCCCATAAACCTATGGTGAGAACTTGTGAATTCATTTCCTTCATGTCCTCATCACATGTGGCCCCAGAAGAGCAGCTATTCCCCTTCAGGGAGAGGATTTTTAATCTCAGTATAAACTTTTCTCCTTGAACCCCAGTTATAGTGCTAAGACATGCTTGGAGCAGTTATTGGTCAGGATTGCAGATTCTTTCAATATTGGCTATTCCTGAAGCTGGTGAGTTGGGTATAGGCTTGGCCGCTAGATGTATTTAAACCCATAGGTTGGGAAGGTTTGAGCTTGGGTATGTTGATTTAATCCCCTCATTAAATTGACGATATACATTTATATATGATACAAATATTGATTTGGAGGACATAAACCAAAATATTTTACATTAAATATCTAATGGGTAGAATTTCAGGTAATTTTGCATATTTTAGTGTTTTATCATTTTTTTTCACAACAAGCATACCTACTTTAATGATAAGGAAAATTAAAAGAAAACTAAGCAAACAACTTATTTTGCTGATTTATTACTACATTTCTCCCTCTCTCTTCTGTTTTCTCTTTCCCACTCTGTTCTGTTTTGCCTCCTTTCCCTCTCCCTCCCCCCCTCTGTTCTGTCATTCCTCTTCTCTCTCTCTTCCTTTCCCTCCCACTTCTAACTCTCTTTTAGCCTAATTCTACTGAACTTATGTGACTGCTTATTTCAGAATCTCTTTTGTATTTAATATCCAAAAAAAGACATTCTTAAATTTTTTTCCAAATGAAATTAATACATTTTCTATTTTTATTTCTTTGTCACTAATGGTGAATAGCAGCAATTTTTTAATACCTTCATCTTCCAAACCGTGTGTAGCTTCTTAAAAGTACAATGGACTTTCTCATTCTGATTTACACATACTATATGGCTACATGTTTACATACATATTCACTCTTGCTTTAGTATTCCCTATTATCAAGCAGTTTTAGCATTACATATATAAGTTGTAGATAAAAATACAAAACAAATGATAAATTTATTTAACGACATCACTTTCCTATCAGCAGAACTCACTCACTCATTACTTTCTGACTCTTCCAGTCTATCTATCTTCTACTACTTTCCTAATACCAGGGCCTTGTTTGGTAAAAGTAAGATGATCTTCTTTCTGTCCCCCACATCAGGAACATGTATGCATTTATTTAGCTCTCCACCTGCCTATTTGGTCTGGATTGTGAGGGTGGATCTCTTCTGGGTTGATATGAATCTGGCATATGGCAGCCTGAACTAGTCCTACTCAGTGGTGTACAAAGGAACAACTCTGCTCTCAGCGAGGGCTCTCCCTTTACCCAGCCCTGCAGAATACCTGATAGAACGTGTTTTTGGTTTTAACACAGTTCTTGAGCTTTTGTTATTCATTCTCCGCATGGATAAAGATCTGGATAGAGGGCATAAGCATGTTCTGGATAGGTGGCATGCTGAATGAGGCTGTCTTTCAGCCATTACTTTTCTACCTCCTGTCCTAGTCTATTTTTCTACATGAGGCCTCCTAAATTCCCTTCCAAGTCTAAGGTTTTGGCTACAGATTTCACAAGTCTCTGCCCTCATCCTTTTGGCCCTTGAAAAAGTCTATTTATTTAGGCACTCTACTATAAATAGTGATTATATGTGAAAACTAGTTGCCATTGTAAAGATTGAATAACTCAGATTTTGGAAAATGCACTACTATAAAACTTTTCTATTGATATTTCATTAATGCCATAGAGCAGCACAAGAGTCGAGGGTTTCCAGGAGAAAAATAAGATATACATAAATAAATCTATCAATCATATGTTACTGCCCATTTCTGATTGTCCTACCAACTGCTTTTGCTAAATCTTCCCTACAATGTCTGCCTTGTATTCCCCCTTTGCTGCATCACAGGCCCATTAATAGACCCCTTGTCAGGAAAGCCTCTGATCAAGGACTTATTTTATATATTCATAGTTTCCTTATAAGGATCATGGTGTTGATTCTCATTTCATTTCTCTATCCTTACCTGCCACATACACTGTGTGATTTCTATTGTCCTCCTAGTGAGGACTTTTGACCAGGAGTTAGAATTAACAATTACCTACTTATCCAGTCTTTCATTCACAAATGTTTTGAGTGGCAGCTCTCTGGCAGATGTTGTGCTAGAGAAATAATGATGAACAAACGTGCTCACTGGCCTCCTCTGCAACTTTGCGTGAAGCTTATCCAATGGAACTCAGACATTGATTAAGTAGACATACAGAGAGTTATGTAATAGAATAAGAAGGTCTTAGGAGAGACTATTGCCAGCCAACACACTGAGTTCAGTGAAGGCCTTCTTGAGAATGCGTCACTTAGGTAAAATGTGGAGGATTAATTGGAGGATGATGCTGGTTCCTCCTCTCTTTTCCTCATACCTGTCTTGAGGAGCTCTCCTACAGGTACATTTCTACTTTCAGAGATTTCATCTTCCTCTTTTTTTCTTTCACAGGGCATTTCTCTTTTATTCTTAAAATCTACTTTGATTGTCTACAATCTCAAGTGCATTGTATATTGTGCAACATCCTAACTTCCTTGGCTTTTAGGAAGAGATCATGTCTCATATTAATGCTATTTCATACTCTTCAAAGTGCTATTCTTTATTGATTATAATTAAAAACACACTCATCTTTGGTTCCCAGTTCTTTAGAGTTGTAAATTTAGAACAATTATATTAGAAAATATGCAAGAGGTAGTAGATAATGAAGAACAGGAAACTGGGAGGAAATTTGGGGTGCTGATTATGAGGGCAAGTAGCTCAAGAAACCAAATAAAGGACTAAATGCTTGATACTATATGAAAATTCCACAAATAGATGCATTTGGGTAGAATCCTAGGAATACCAGGAGGTCAGAGAGCTGTTGACTGCAACCAAGCAGTCATTTTGAGGATGGAGACGTGCTCCTGTGATCCAGACATAAAAGAAATCCACTGATTCAGGAGCCAGAATCTGTCCTGTTTTTCCCAATGTGGCTGATATGAGTAGCAAGTGGTATAATTTGTCTGAAATTTCTTTGTGAAGTTGAAATAAATAATATTAAATGCTTATATAACACTATTATTTCTGTAGTTGTTCTCTCCCTTCTAATAGCAATGGCAATATAATGATGACAATATTCATGAATTCCCGTTTAGGGACAAAGTTGGAAGTGGTATGGATTGTTTAGAAGTGAAGTGAAGCCATCTTGTCTGCTATGAGGATTAGGGGACGTAAATGGGGAGCCTGCATGGTTCAGTCAGTGCTTTAAGCCCCAGTCAATCTATCTAAAAATGGTGGTTTTATGTCTAAGATTAATTATGTTATGTTGAATTTTGTGAACTCTGTGGCCTCATAGAGCAAGGTCTTTGTTTCAAAGAATAAAGCGAAAATGTCTTCATCCCTGATGTAAAAGTAACACAAATTTAGAAAAAGAAAAAATGTGCTTAGTTTTTGATGAAAGTTATTTATAAACAAGTTGAAGAAGAAAGATAGGCTATATTAAGTAGCAGAAATAAAAGTCTAATGATTGTAAGTGGAAATGCACAGAGGAATATATTGCACTTATATTTCTAATTAAACAAATTATCTTTAACTTATTATTATTATTTATGGAAGTAGAGTTGATACACACTGTGACATTAGTTTCAGGTGTACAACATAGTGATTTGACAAGTTGATACATTATGCCATTCCTACCATCTGTCACCATACAACACAATTATAGTACCATTGACTATATTCCCTATGCTGTACCTTTTATCTCTATGAGTTATTCATTCTGTAACTAGAAGCCTGTATCTCCTACTACCCTTCATCCATTTTGTCCATTCTCCCATACCCCTGCCCTCTGGCAAGCATCAGTTTGTTCTCTGTATTATGGGTCTGTTTCTGCTTTTTGTTTGTTTTTTATTTTATTTTATTTTTTTCATTTTGGATATGTTTATGTTTTTATTACTAGTCTTAGAAACATAGTATAAATTACTATTTTTTATTATTATGTTATGTTAATCACCATACATTACATCATTAATTTTTGATCTAGTATTCCATGATTCATTGTTTGTGCATAACACCCAGTGCTCCACGCAGAACATGCCCTCTTTAATACCCATCACCAGGCTAACCTATCCCCCCACCCCCCTCCCCTCTAGAACCCTCAGTTTGTTTCTCAGAGTCCATAGTCTCTCATGGTTTGTCTCCTCCTCCGATTCGCCCCCTTCATTCTTCCCTTCCTGCTATCAAGTATAGTATCTGTTCTTATCAGCTTTTTGTTTGTTTTTAAACAAATGATCTTAAAAGATGTTTCTGAAATCTACAATATTGTCTGTACCCACAGATTATAGTCTTTGTATCAGTGAGATATCAATGTGTATATCTTCTCCCAATCTCTAATTAAATAGTTTTAAAAGTTAGAGCCTAAAATAGAATCTTATATCAACTGACTTAGTGTTCTCACTAAAATTAATTTAGATGATCTCATCCAATATCTAAATATCCATTCATTTCTTAAGGAATATTCTCCTTCATTTGTCATATGTATGTATCAATGAAAGTAAAAGACAGGAAAAGATGTATGAGGGAAAACATGATCTTTCATCTGTGTTCCTAGAAGAAATATAGTAATTACATCTTTTTTGTTCTTATTCTGTATTAGCAGTATTGATGAGGCATTGGGAAGCATAATATAGAACTAAAGATTCCTTCAAATGCAGAGAGTGCGACCATTAGAAGTCTTTGTCAGTATGTCTCCAGCCAAGACCTCATTTATTCACCCCTCATCCTTCCTGCTGTTGGGAATCCCAGGACTGGAAAATATGCAGTTCTGGCTTGGTGTCCCTTTTGGTACAGTGTATCTGATTGCCCTCCTGGGGAATGTCATCATCCTCTTTGTGATCCAGAATGAGGACAGCCTTCACCAGCCCATGTTCTACTTATTGGCTATGTTGGCTCTCACTGACCTGGGCGTCTCCACTGCCACCGTTCCCAAAATGCTGGGCATTTTCTGGTTTGGCCTCAGTGAGATTGACTTTGGGGGATGTTTAGCTCAGATGTTCTTCATACACCTGTTTACAGGCTTTGAGACATTCATGCTTGTAGCCATGGCTTTTGATCGCTATATTGCCATTTGCCACCCTCTTCGATACAACACAATCCTCACCAACAGAACTATTTGCATTATTGCTGGAGTAGGAATGTTGAAAAATTTTGCTTTAGTGTTTCCACTTGTGTTTCTCCTTCCAAGGCTTTCATTCTGTGGCGATAATATTATACTCCATATCTACTGTGAGCACATGGGCACTGCCCTCCTGGCCTGTGTCAGCATAAAGGACGATATATTATTTGGATTAATCCTCATCTCTATGATTCTTTTGGATGTTGTTTCGATTGCTATCTCCTGTGTGAAGATTCTACACACGGTCTTCAGACTCTCATCCTGGGAGGCCAGGTTCAAAGCTCTTAATACCTGTGGTTCCCATGGATGTGTCATCGTAGCTTTTTTTCACTCCAGCATTTTTCTCCTTTATGACTCATTGGTTTGGACACAATATTCCACGTTATATCCATAGCCTCCTGGCTAATTTATATGTGGTCATCCTTCCTGCTCTTAACCCCATTATTTATGGAGTGAGAACTGAGCAGACCCAAGAGCGGGTAGTAACAATCTTCCTTTTTAAGGAAGTTTGATTCTGAACACTTGATTTGGAGTCTTCAAATCTTTTTCCTTTTCATCCATAAAAGAGGCAATTGTTAAGCTTTTATAGAGTAAATGCTTTCCAGTAAATGATGTTAAACACAATATTCCTTATTTATGTGCAGTATCAAATTAAAGATAAATTGACATAGTAGTTATTGTTCCTAGACTAACTAAACATAAATAAATGTTTGTTAAATAAACAATGTCTGTTAAATAAATATGGGTCACTTATTTCTGGAACTCATATTAAAATCAGGATCCATGGGTAAAGTTTTAGTGCAACTCAAGTACTATTTTTTTCCCCAAGTACTATTAATTAGTCTCTTTACGGTGTTTACTGATTATGGTGGAGAAGTGCTGAGCTGCCAAGAACTGTCATAGCTATAATGGCACTGACTAGACAAGCTGTAGGGTGTGGGTTCCAGGAGCAACAATTAAAGAAATCAAGCACCAATTTTATTTCTCCTGTAGTACAGTTGACTTCCTTAATCATGTAACCACAGGGGAAAAAAATAATCAATAAAACACCATAAACATCATTGTATGCTCCATTTTTATAAGTTTTGAAATAGCAACTACAGCGACTATGTAACAACTACAACTCTGTTAACAACTACTAACAGAGGTAAAAGTATTTGAAAGGATTCATGGGGCTTCACGAGGTGTACTCGTTTTAGGCTTTAAATAAGGTCAAGGTAAAATATAGCAGGAACAAGAAATAGAACAGGTAAACACAGAAAGATGCAAAAAATTCAGGCACAACTCCTAGGACCTTTTCTCAATTGTGCAGAATGAAATTTATCTTTGTAGTGAACCACTAAAAATGTGGAAAGCTACCTTTGTTTCACCTAAGCCAACACACAAAATTAATGAGAGTTTTTTTTTTAATCTTATCGGTTACATAACAAAAACTGGGACCTTCATAATATGTGTGGGCCTTACCCAATCAGTTGAAGGCTTGTATAGAACAAAAACTGACCTTCATGGACCATTCTGCCGTTTGCTGAGTATATCTATTCCAATTATGCATTCTGTAATTGGAGAAATAACCACAGGATGATTTTGGAGACCCACTGATCACCTGACCTACAAAGTCCCTACAATGACTGTAAGGACTTCATCAAAGTAAGAAATATGTATATTTATTTTCAAAAAGAGTGAACTTGGTGATGAGCATTGGATATTGTATGGAAGTGTTGCATCAATATATTGTACACTTGAAACTAATATTATGCTGCATGTTAACTAACTGGAATTTAATTTAAAAAATATGGAATAAAAAGAATATTGAAGAATACTGAAGGTAACATGAAAGAATATCTTCACATGTTACTGAGTTCAACAAAGATTTCTTCAATAGGACACAAAGAGCAATAACTTTAATGTAAAATATTAATAAATTTGATTTCATTGAGCATGAAAACTTGTATTCTTCAAAAAATACCATGTAAAGAGCGGAAAGTCAATTCATGTAGAGTGGGAGCAGATATTTGCAGGATATATATCTGAGAAAGGATTTATACACAGACTATAAAAAGAATATTTACAACTTCCTAAGGAAAAGATTATACAGTTCTAAGGAAATGGGCACAGACTTTAAATTAAATGGTGTTCCACTAAAGAGAACATCCAAATGGTCAATAGCTATAGTTTTTACAACATCATTAGTGGTAAGGTAATGTATTTAAAGCCACATCACAATAGCACTACATGATGCTAACAAATAATGGCAACAAATAAACATAAACATACATACCCACCTGTCACCAACACACATACAAAACCAATAGTGCTGATGAGGATGTACAGCAATTGGCTTCTATGTAACTGGTGAAAATGTAAAATTATACATATAATTTCAGAGAACTGTTGGAGCTTTCTAATAAAGATAAAAATGTATCCTCCCAATCACTCAGCAATCATACAAAGGAATTATTACTGATGGCAAATGTCTCCCAAACAACATGTAGAGAAATGATAATAACAACTTTATTGAAAATAGTAAAAAATGAGATAAAACTCCAATGTCATCCACAATTAATAATTAAATTTTGTACATTTATAAAGTGGAATACTATGCAACAACAAAAAGTAACAAGCTACAGTTAAATTCATTCACATGAATTAATTTCGCAGACATAATTTTGAGTGAAGTAAGCCATCACAAAAGATATATATCACATGATTTAATTAATATTAATGTCAATTAATAACAAAGTCATAGACTATGCAATCTATAGTACTAGATATAAAAAATGATGAACTCTGAAAGTTTTTCACTGGTAGGGGCACAAAGTCTTCTCCTGGGTTGTTGGTATGCCAAGTATTTTCATCTGAGCAGTAGTTACATAGGTTCTGGGCTGCTCACAAAGTGTGCAGGCACTCAGCAAATACTTTCTATGGGGCCTCTGACCACATATACAATTTGAATCACTCTAAATCAGCATGCCAGCACTGTTATGGTAGATTGGCCTTTAGCAATCCCATGAAATAAATACTGTACCACCCAGCAGAGCAATCTGCTCTCCTGGCCGCCACCCTAGAATAGGGACCATTCAAAAGGCCTTGGGAAACTATAAGCATTACCCCTGGAGCTCTTTGGGCATCTGTACAACACTATTAATGCAGAATATTGGGTTAGGAAGCATCCCAAAAGGGAGTGTCCTAAAGTGGAGAAACAGGAAGGCACTCAAGAGGGGTACTTTGAGCTTGGGGAAGGGCAGCTAGTTCTAGCCACTGGAAAGGGACTTAGAAACTTTCAAGAATGGTATTCTTTGCATAGTTTGTGTATTCATAAAAAGCCATCAAGTGGTATGTGTAAGATTCTTTCATTTTACTATGTGTATGTTGTACTTGATAATTTTTGTTAATACCTTTTAAACTTTGTATTGAGATATAATTGACATATAAATTTTATTAGTTTCAGGTGAGCGACATAATGCTTTGATATTTGAGTATATTGTGAAATGATCCCACAATAAGTTTAGTTCATCATGTGGTTATACTTTTTTCTTGTGATAGGAACTTTTAAGATCTACTCTTTTAGTATATATATATATATATATATATATATATATATAAAATACAATTTTATTAACTAAAGTCCCTATGCTGTACATTACATCCCCATAATGTATTTATTTATTTATTTACTTATTTTAAATATTTTATTTTATTTATTTGAGAGAGAGAGCACAAGAAGGGGTAGAGTCAGAGGGAGAAACAGACTCCCCACTGAGCAGGGAGCCTGATGCGGCACTCGATCCCAGGACTCTGGGATCATGACCTGAGCTGAAGGCAGTTGCTTAACCAACTGAGCCACCCAGGCACCTGACATATTTATTTTATAACTGGAAATTTGTACTTTTTGGCCCCCTTCTCCCATTTAATTCACTCACCCACCTCTGGCATCCAACAGTCTGTTCTCTATATCTATGAGTTCTTTTTGTTTTGTTGTTTGTTTGTTTTTTAGATTCTACATATAAGTGAGATCATACAGTATTTCTCTTTCTCTCTTTAACTTATTTCACTCAGCATGATGCTGTCAAGGTCCATCTGTATTGCCACAAAAGACAAGATTTTCTTCTTTTTGTGGCTAAATAGTATTCCAGTGAGTGCGTGTGTGTGTGTGTGTGTGTGTGTGTGTGTGTGTACCACATTTTCTTTATCCACTCACTGATGGATGAACACATAGGTTGCTACATATCTTAACTATTGTCAGTAATGTTGCAATGAAAATGGGGAGGCAGATATCTTTTCCAGTTAGCATTTTCCTTTCCTTGAGATAAATATCAAGAAGTGGGATTTCTGGATCACATGGTAGTTCTGCTTTTAATTTCTCAAGGAAACTACATACTATTCTCATAGAGGCTGCATCAAGTTACATGCTCACCAACAGAGCAAAAGGGTTCCCTTTTCTCCATATCTTCACCATCACTTGTTATTTCTTTTTTTTTTTTGATAATAGTCATTCTAACAAGTGTGAGGTGGTATCTCGCTGTAGTTTTATTTTTTTAGATTTCATTTATTTATTTGAGAGAGAGAGAGCATGAGCATGAAAGGGGTAGAAGGAGAGAATCCCCAAGCAGACTCCCTGCTGAGAATGGAGCCTGACATGTGGCTTGATCCCATGACCCATGAGATTGTGACCTGAGACCAAGAGAGTCAGAAACTCAACCAATTGAGCCACCCAAGCACCCCGACTTCACTGTAGTTTTGATGTGCATTTCCCTGATGATTAGTTATGCTAAGCAAATTTTCATGTACCTGGTGGCCATGTCTATGTCTTCTTTGAAGATAAATTTTTTTAAAGTAAAAAATTATTAAGCACCTGCTATATGAGTAGCAAGACACCATGAAGTAAACATTGGCCAAATACATATCATTGATCAAAAACTATGAAATGTAGATAGGATATTCAGGTTCATCTGATAAGCCACAAGGAAGAAGTGCAAATTAAAAAGTGCTGGACAAGGTACTTAATAAATAAAGAATGAATGAATAACTAAAGTTTGTGAATCCAAGAGTAATTACTATCTATGGCATTAAATTTGACTTTTGAGAATGTAATTGACATGGTTAGGAATTCACCCATTTAGAGATGTTCATTCCTGAACATATTAAATTCCTTATCATACTGATGCTTCTATGAAGTCCCCCTTTACCAATAGAGATAGGGATAGAGATATAAATATATTTATATTTCTATAAGTTTTGCAGTATTGCAGATACATACATCTAAAGACCGACTGGTTAACTTTGAACAGTAAGATACTTATGGGAGATCTGCATAGATGTGATGAGCCTGGGAAGATTCCACACAGAGTCAGTCATGGGGAAAATTTCTCCAAATTCTTCTTCCTATAAAACCTTGAATTGTCATGTATATTTTTATTTTTATATTTCTATGACCATCAGTTTCTGGCATATAATAAAATATCAATAAAATTATGGATAAAAACAACTAAGCAATTAAGAAAGGAATGAAAGAATCTGTCACAAGTATTAAATACCTCTAGTCCTTGATGTGGAGATATATATAAATTTGGTAATGTGGCCAACACAAAACTATTTGCAAATAAAAAGCATTTCATTCCACATAGTCCTGTCTATAAGAACTGCTCTGTAGAGGTTATACAGGAAAGTAATAAAGTTGTCCAAAATAAGTTGTCCAAAAATAAGTTGTCCAAAACTTTTAGGTATTCCATATATTTTCACAGTGATTATTTTGACATTAATCCTATTATATGTTCTAGATGGGATATCTAGGGAAACTATGAATGAAATAATACTAAGATCCCAGTCTTTTTTCTGTTGCAAGATTCTGTGGTTGAGAAACACAATCTCTTTCCCCTAGATTAAAGTGAATTATCTCTGAGACAGCTTATGTCAGTCTTTTTTCAAAAAGATACCTGAAATCTTTTCCCAAATATGCTTAGTTCTCACTCCATAGATGACAGGTTTGAGGGCAGGTGGAACAACAACACAGAGATTGGCCAGGAGAATGTGAATGTATACGGGAACATTCCTGCCAAACCAGTGGGTCAAGAAGGAGAAAAAAGCTGGAGTGAAGAAGGCTAGAATAACACAGATATGGGAGCCACATGTATGAAGTGCTCTGAGTGTGGCATCCTGAGAAGGAAGGCAGAGGACAGCTTGGAGTAGTCTTACGAAGGAGATGACAATCAGAACAACATCAACAAACACCACTGATAGAAGAATTAATCCAAATATGTTTACCTTTATATTGGCACAGGCCAGCCAAGCAATTCCCATGTGCTCACAGTATGTGTGGGGGATTATATGGCCTCAAGACAAGAAACACCAGAGGGATAACCAAAATGAAATTGACGACAGACAGCACAACAAGGATGAGACCAATCATCCTGTTCATGAGAATCAGGCTGTATCTCAGAGATTGCTTGGCAACATGGCGATCAAAGGCCATCGCCACCAACACAACAGTCTCCATGGCAGTGAATATATGAATAAAGAACATCTGGGTGACACAGCCCCCAAGGCTAATCTCCTTTAAATTAAACCAGAATACGCCCAACATTTTGGGGACAGCGGATGTGGACAGGCCCAGATCAATGGAGGCTAACATAGCCAAGAAGTAAAACATAGGCTGATGAAGATTGTGTTCATTCTTGATCACAAACAGGATAGTGATGTTCCCCACAAGGGCAATCAAATACACACAACAAAAAGGAAACCCAATCCAGATGTGAATCTCTTCAAGGCCTGGAACTCCCAGCAGGAGGAAATAGGAGGGGTGGAATTTGGTATTATGTGAGGGGGATATCCTCTCTCTGTTTTGGAATTGCAGAGAAAACAAATTATCAAATATTTAAAAAGTCAAACCATATCCAATAAAAGAATACAATAAACTTGGAGTGGTGATCAACAGGAAATCGTGAAGGAGATTTTATGCCAAATTTTAAAATATGGATTCATTCAGATATTAAAAAATATTAACAATTCTACTAAGTGTAGTGAACAAATCTGAGAAAATCTGATTTTATAATATTATTTTTTGGGAGATGAGACAAACAATATCCAAATAAAAAATAAGTGTGTATGGGTATACATGTATATGTACAGATGTCATGTATGTGCATATTCATATATATACCAGAGAGTTTAAAGTGACTTAAAGAAAAACAAAGCATGATGATTGGATACTAATGAAGTCGGTGTCTATTTAAATTTATCAAGAGGGAAGTTCCCTCTAAGAAAGTGATATTAAGCAGATAAATGAATACAATATGGGGATGATTTAGTGTAAAGTTAATAATGAATATTAAATGTTTTTTATTTGAGTATAGTTGACACACAATGTTACGTTAGTTTTAAGTGTCCAATTTCTATATTCACCACAAGTGCAGCTACCACCTGTCCCATTTCATCACTATTATAACATCATTAACTATATTCTCTGTTCTGTGCTTTTTATTCCTGTGACTTATTCATTCCATAACTTGAAGCCCGTATCTCCCACTTCCCTTCACCTATTTTGCTCATCCCGCCCCCCCCCATTCCTCTCCCCTCTAGCAACTATCAACATTAAAATAAGTTTGAGACATGGGATGACACTTGGATTTGAATCTGAAAAGGAGCCCTGTAGGCCATGAACTGGAAGTGGTAATTGCTCTTCTCTGATAAGGCTGTGAAATAGGGCTTTAGGAAAGCTGGTGACTCTCTCTGGGGCATCAGGTAGTCGGTTTGTGAGGAGTAAAGATTTTATTTATTCATTTGACAGAGACAGAGACAGCGAGAGCAGGAACACAAGCACGGGGAGTGAGAGAGGGAGAAACAGGCTTCCTGTCGAGCAGGGAGCCTGATGTGGGACTTGATCCCAGGACCCTGGGATCATGACCTGAGCCCAAGGCAGACGCTTAACGATTGAGCCACCCAGGCGCCCCGTGAGAAGTAAAGAAGGAAATTGAACTCCTCCTCCTCTTTTTCTATGATCTATGGTGGTGTAGTAAGTTGGAGCAAGGTGCTTCTGCTTGGGAGGTTCCGCAAACCCCTCAGCTCAGTGAGACTCGGGTAAGATGGACAGATGAAGGAAGTACTTGTTTCTGAGGGCTTTCTCAAGTTTTCTATAGAAATTTCTATCAAAATTTACTCTAAAAATTCTGGATAACAAAAACAAAAGAATGTACCTTATTTTAAAATATGCTGTTTGATCTATACTTAAATACTAAGAGACTTTACCCCTACCAAAAATATTTAAATAATACCTACCTTGTGCTCTTCTGTTCCTCACAGCTTCACCCCTATTTCAGGGGTTTCTTGTTTCAACTATTTCTCAGACCTCCTATCCCTCATTTCCAGTGCCTGGCTCCCAGAACCCAGCCTTGAGCAGCACCACCTGGCATAGGCAGGACCATGACTCTTTTAGGATCAGACTACAGCAGTATCTCCCCTTCAGACTTCACTGTATTTGTCATGCCTACAGAGGAAAGTATATACTTGTGCTGCAACAGATACCCAAACCCTAGCCCATCTCCCATAGAACCCTTAATCCCTAGGGTTTGGAAGCCTCCTCTTCCTGAAAAAAGATAGTTAATTCTCCTGTGACTCTACTTCCGAACTATGGGATCCATGGTTGCCACCTTGCATTATTAGTTTCTATTCTGGCCATCCCCACAGATTCTATCCCCCAGCTTTACCTTTGCCCTAACAGCATTAAAATTTTAGGAGTTGTTGATTTTGATTTACAATAATAGAAGCAAGGTAAAATAATTGGAAATGTATAACATAGGCTGGAGAAATAACAAGTATAAAAATAATACTAATGCCATGACCTGTAAACGTGGTACTGAATAGCAGTGAGGAGGAGGGCTCTAAGGCCTTCTGAGCTATCTTTCTCTAGTTTAAATTAGGGGGAATGGCTAGACAGTGCACATGCCAAATCTTTTGGAATTGTGTAATTGTGTAATTAGTGGAATTTCACAGAGATTGGAACAGTAGCTGGTTTTCAGGTCCTCCATTACATATTGCATTCTGGATTCATACAAGAGATTCAGTATCTCCTCCCCTAGGATCCAACATCATTGTGACCTGGAAGCAGCAGCCCTATTCTACCAAGTCAGAATTCAGAGCTCAGACATTCCTTCTCATGCTGTCTAAGCTTTATGTCCTTTCTGTTCAGATCAACATATATTAGGTTTGCAGGGTCTAGGCTACACCACAAGTGAATAGGTTTACCCAAGCAGGACAGCAGAATAATTGGTGTGAAGAGGCTAGGAATCCCCCATATATGAGTGGATACAGCTTAGTGAATGCAATATGGAAATCTGAGAAATCCATGAGAAGTAGGAGAATTAGACAAGGGAAGGAATGGCAGATAACTAAATAATTTACTGCCATATGTGATGTGGTAACCTGCTAGCATGATCCACCTCTCAACATTCTTCCAGTATTGACCTATCTGTAGGCAATTTTCATGGTATTCTGTGGGAGACCAACTGCCTATCCAAATGGCCACCTTGCAGGGAATCTGAAAGATTAACTCTTGTCAGTCTAACCACTTATTCCAAGGAATGGCTTCTATTTGTCTTACCCAATGCCATCAAAAACTCAGGCCATTTAAATCCATAATACTGAGGGTGTCCTCACTGACATCATTGAAGATAACACTGGTGGATATCATGAATGTATTCGTGAACACCACCAACGGATAGTTTATAAGGAATGACTTTATTCAGGGTGTTTATGTCATGGTGCAAGTGGTTCATTTAATTCTTCATGGGAAGCAGGCACTGGGCACACACAATTTGTCTTTGTATCAGCCTTTCCAGTGGTCTCTTGCTCCAAGACCTGTGGAAGATATAAGGCATGATATAACAATTAGATAAGGTTTGGATATCTTTTTTTTTTTAAAGATTTTGTTCATTTGACAGAGAGAGACACAGCGAGAGAGGGAACACAAGCAGGGAGAGTGGGAGGGGGAGAAGCAGGCTTCCCGCGGATCAGGGAGCCTGATGTGGGGCTCGATCCCAGGACCCTGGGATCATGACCTGAGCTGAAGTCAGATGCCTAACAACTGAGCCACTCAGGCGCCCCAAGGTTTGGATATCTTAATGGTAGTGAGTTATCTTTTCAGTGCTTAAACTGGTATTCAGTAGTCTATATTTGGAAGTCAGTATCTCTGATTTGTCATTCAAGTCATCAGATAACTCTAGGGTCCTAGGAGGATCTTTGGCACGTAATTCCCCCAGGGTCACATCTGTGGAATAACTGGTTGACAATTCTAATCTCTTAGGGATGTAGTACAGTTTTATAATTCTCATTGCCCTCATCTTTCAGATGGTTCACATTCTTCATTAATATCTTCTGTGTGCCATGAGCTAAGTGATCAGTGAGTGCATGAGCTCCAAACCCTTTGACAATCATAGAGAGAACCTCTACAATCCAGTGTATTTGCCATAAAACAGAGTTGGGAACACAATAAATCTCATCACATGTGTTTCCTGAATCAGGGAAGCTCACCTGTTAATTCAATGAACTTACTTGGTTCCCCTTGCAATTATCAACTACACGATGGGAGGAAGAAGATGGGAAATCACAGCACCATATGTGTACCATACACAGTAAGCCTCACTTCTTTTCCCATTAAATGAGGACAAAGAGCAGCCTAGCAATGGTGTGCTATCTGAGTGACCCTCTCAGTCTCAGAATGAGACTCAGGGAATTCACTTGTTTGTTTCACCTTGCTATGACATAGAGATACAAGGAAATTTCATCAGGAGACTCTTCAATGCATTTGGATTTTGAAATTGTATTTTCTTCTATACAAGGAAGCATATCTCCTTCTCCCACATCAAGATGCTAGTTTAGCCTGTCCCTCAATAAATCTATGACATTTTGGTTAGGTCCCATAAGAGCCATTAAAAAAATAATAAAACTGTTTTGGAATGCTGTCTCTGTTTATGAGAGATTCACCACCACAAAATTGCACGTATTGGAAAACAGGTCACCATAAATATTTGATGACCATCCTCCCCATTCCATTCCTTAACTTTACTGTTACTGCCACTTCAAACAAACTGTTCCTACCTCTAAAGTGGCTCTCTAATCTCCATTCACTTGGCTCATTTCCAGAAGGCCCACAGTTGACTGACCAGGTGCATAGCTCACTAAACTAATTGTGCCAGACAGCACAATGACCAGGCCTTTAGGAAAAAAAAAAAATTTTTGTAAGACACTTATGGAGAAAGGAGTAGTAGCACAAGTGTGAATTTTTCCTTATTAATGTATTCTAGAGTGGTATGAAATGCTTTGTGGGGCCAGAAGTCAGACTCTAGGAAAAGAACCCTGACCCTTGGGCAATGGGACCTTAAATTATACTAAATCACCAGTCCCTTGCCTGTGATAGCAGAGACTGGGATCCAAGATAATAAGATGGACTAGACAAGATGTCCATCGACAGATGAATGGATAAAGAAGATGTGGTATATATATATATACAATGGAATATTATACAGCCATCAAAAGGAATGAGATCTTGCCATTTGCAATGACATGGATGGAACTGGAGGGTGTTATGCTGAGTGAAATAAGTCAGTCAGAGAAAGATATGTATCATATGGCCTCAGTGATATGAGGAATTCTTAATCTCAGGAAACAAACTGAGGGTTGCTGGAGTGGGGGTGGGGTGGGAGGCGTGGGGTGGCTGGGTGATAGACATTGGGGAGAGTATGTGCTATGGTGAGCGCTGTGAATTGTGCAAGACTGTTGAATCACAGATCTGTACCTCTGAAACAAATAATGCAATATATGTTAAGAAAAAAAAAAGAAGAAGATAGCAGGAGGGGAAGAATGAAGGGGGGGTAACTGGAGGGGGAGATGAACCATGAGAAACGATGGACTCTGAAAAACAAACTGAGGGTTCTAGAGGGGAGGGGGGTGGGGGGATGGGTTAGCCTGGTGATGGGTATTAAAGAGGGCACATTCTGCATGGAGCACTGTGTATTATGCACAAACAATGAGTCATGGAACACTACATCAAAAACTAATGATGTAATGTATGGTGATTAACATAACAATAAAAAAATTTAAAGGAAAAAAAATAATAAGATGGGCTAGACAATTGGCTTCTAACTTTATTCCACCAGCTCACATTCATTATTTGGGGGAATAATAACTAGAGTGATTAGGGCCTGTGGTCCAAATAATGCTGATTCAGCAGTATGTCATGTGAGAGACTTGACCAGTCACCCCTTTCTGCCACTCAGCATCAGGGGATGAGAATCAGCACTTCTCTGGCATCATCCAAAGGCTTGCCTCCAAGCCTTGTTGTTGATGATAACATGGCTGACAAGTGCCCTGATCTGCCTTTTGGGATACTACCAATATCAACAAGCTTGAGCACTTAACAGTGACTGTTTTGCTTGGCAATGTGTTAGAGGCCAACTGTATTTCTGGAATGCATGCATGGAGCGAATCCTTCAATTAAACCTTGCTTTAAACTCTATTTGATTATAGATCTCAAACTTCCTTAATATCCCACTTTATCTTTATTATCTATGATGCAGACAAAGTCTCCTAAAACTTCTTTTGATTTCAGTCTATTTGACTTTCCAGCTGGTGAATGAACTCCCATTTTATAGACAGGCAGTTATCCATCCATACGTCCAGGCATCCATGCATGCATACATCTATCCTTCCAACAAATATTTATTTAGCACCTGATATGTTCTAAGAATTGTTCTAGTAAACAAACAAACAAAAAATCATGCTATTAGATTGATTTTCTTTCTCTTTAATGAGTTCTGTACTTGGTGCTAAAATCTCTGTTCAAAAACTTTTTATTTTTCTGTTTATTTGACAAGAAGTTAACCTCTTTAACATTAATGACTTCATATTTTATCATTTTTACTGTAAAGATGATAAATAATGTACATGATTATCAACAGAAAACTACTTACATTTAATTATCATATATCAATATAATGTGATGCTATGTAGCTTTCAAAGGAAATGAAGAGACACACATAAATGTCTCTTGAAGGAATCACAAGAAACGTATTGGACCTTACTTCTGGCAAGAGATCTGGAGAATAGAAGTCAGTGAGAGGAAATACACTTTATTAGCTCCCCTGTGAGAATTTTTTTTAATTAGTTTATGTTTTCTGTTTTTAACCTTTTAATTGAAGTATGACTGACATAAAAAAGCTATACATATTTAATGTATATGACAATGAGTTTGGGAATAAATATACACCTGTGAGACCATCACCAGAATCAATGACATAAACATATCCATCACTTCTGGGGTGCCTGGGTTGCTCAGTCATTTGAGCACCTGACTCTTGATTTTGGCTCAGGTCATGATCTCAGGGTTGTGAGATCAAGCCCTGCATCAGGCTCAACGCTGAGTGTGGAGCCTGCCTAAGATTCTCTCTCTCTCTTTCTCCCTCTGCCCCTGCCCCTGCTCATGCTCTCTCTTAAAAAAAAAACAAAAACAAAAACAAAAATCACTTCCATAAGTTTCCTCCTGCTTTCTTTACTTAGTATTTACGTTTTCCTCAATTAGAACACTTAGTGTGAGATTTACTGTACCCTCTTAGCAAATGTTTAAGTATACAATGCAGTATTGTTAACAATAGGCTCTTCAGTGGTTTTCAAAAATAATAAAAATATAGTTCAATTACCCCAGAATTTAGCAGCTTAAAACAATAAGCATTTCTTATCTCACACATTTTCTGCATATACAGATGAAAAATAAGCAAGGTAAACATGTTCCACACCTTCAGTCATTAGGTAAATTTAACTTAAAAACAATAGGATACCAATAGACTCTTGCTAAAATGACTAAAATTTAAAAGACTGACCATACTAAATGTTTGTGAAGATGTGGAACAAGTAGAACTTTTATGCACTGCTGGTGAGAATGTAAAATACAACTATTCTGGAAATCATTTTGTCAGTTTCTTAGGAAAGCTTTATGTATATCTGCTCTTCCATTCCTAGGCTTTTACCCAAGAGAAATGAAAGTATATGCTTGGTCAAAGACTTGTGCATGAATGCCCATATCAGCTTCATTTGTAATATATAAAAACTGCAAACAAAGGAAATGTCCAACAACAGATAATTGGATAAATAAATTTTGGTATATCCACGAAATGGAATACTGCTCAGCAAGAAAAACGTATGTGTGATTAACACAAGAATTTGATGAAACTCAAAGTGGTCATGGAAGCAGCCAGGCTAAAAAGATTACATTTGGTAATATTTCATTTATATAAAATTCCAGAATTTTATAGAGCTAATGTATAGTGACAGAAGCATGTCAGTGCTGTTAGGTTTAGGCAATGGTTGGATCACAAAGATGTAAAAGGAAATTTTAAAGGTGATGAATATGTTAATTAATTTCATTGTAATCTAGGTAATGATGGTTTCATGTGTGTATACATATGCAGCAATGCCCATTTTTATCAGTGTTTGTACTGTAATTTTCTAAGAAGGTAGGTGCTCAAAATATGTTTGTGGTATGTATGAATAAACAAATGAATGGGCAGCATTGAATGTTTATTCCTTGACGGAAAATACATTTTCTAGCTTAACAAAAATCTATGAAGTTCTAGGGACAGTGCTTTTACTAGAAATTATCAGTGTTTTTGAATAACTTGTATGGTCCCTTTTTTCAATTTTATCTACTAGCTGGGAAATTCTTCAGGGACAAAACTGTCTTACGTATTACTCTCAAATGGCACTGAATTCAGTACCACGCAAATAACACAAAGGCATTAGCAATAGTTTTATTGGATTTAATTAAATTGGTTTGTGGGTGCTTTTTAAAGAAAAGTTTTCAAGTTGATATACAAGGTGTTAGAAAAGTATAGGAATGATCCATTAAGAAGAAGATTGGTTGGGTGCCTGGGTGGCTCAGTTGGTTAAGTGTCTGCTTTCAGCTCAGGTCATGATCCCAGGGTCCTGGGATCGAGCCCCACATTGGGCTCCCTGCTCAGCAAGGAGCCTGCTTCTCCTTTTCCTTCTCCTCCCCCAACCCCACAGTGCTCTCTCTCTCTCTCTCAGTAAATAAATAAAATCTCTAAATTAGTTAAAAAAAGAAGAAGATTGGTTAGTCACTGTCAAATCACATATCCACTGTCGTATGATACGGATACCCTCTTCATCTATGAAAACATTTTCCTCTCATTATGTCGGGGTTTACTTTTATCTCTTTCTTCAGTGGTCTTTTGCTAAGGAAAAGTTTGAGCATCGCTTCTTGTATTTGTTTAGTCTTTATCCCATAGACAATAGGATTCAGGGTGGGTGGCAGAAGCAGGTATAGGTTAGCCACAAAAATGTGAAAGCTGTGGGGGATTGTATGACCCCCAAAATGGTGGGTAAAAAAAGTGAAGAAGACTGGGACATAGGTGATGACTGTAGCACAGATTTGAACAGTTTAGGTGCTGAAGGCCTTTTAACGAGCCTCTGCGGAGAGAGGCTGACCACTGCCCAGAGAATCATGGTGTAGGAAACTGTGATGCACAGGATTTCAAAGCCCCCAGTCAGAAGGGCAACCATCAGACCGCAGATGGCATTGACTTTGATATTGCCACAGGACAACTTGGCCACAGTCATATGGTCACAGTAGGTGTGGGAAATTGTATTACCCTTGCACTAGGGCAGATGTTTAGTGACTAAAAAGGAATGATAGGTATCACACCTGGAAGGAAGGTGAGAAATCCAGCCTTGCAATGATAGAATTGGTGAGGATAGTGGCATAGTGTAGATATAACAGATGACCACATAGCAGTCCAGGGTCATTTTCATGAGCACCCTAGATTCCATCCTTGTGACAGTGTGGAGAAAGCACATCTGGACCAGGCAAGCTTTGAAGCTGATATCTTTGAGATCAAACCAGAACATACACAGCATTTGGTGTACAATACTTACACACTGAATAATGTCAGTGAAGGAGAGTAAGGCCAAGAAATATTACATGGACTGGTGTAGGACCTCCTCCAGATGAATGAGATAGAGGAGCCCATAATTCCCCAGTATAGTAACAATGCACATGAAACAAAATGGGGGAGAGATCCAGATATGTGCACTTGCTAGTCGAGGTGCTCCATTCTATAAGAATGATGCCAGAGTCAGTCTAGTACAGTTGTAATCATGCATGATGACCAATTAGAGGGTATGTTACATTCTTCAACTTTGATGTCAACTTTGATGTCTCTCTGAAAAGAAGTTTAGGCAAATGTATATTGATTGCTTACAATGCATTAGTTAATATTATAACACTTTTGCCTAAATCATCTCAATTATCTTAATTACCTCATGAGAGGTTGTTTATTGTATTAAATAAGGGTAAGTATTATTACTGGATTATAGATGAGGAACTGATATTAATGTGGTATCATTGATTATAAATCTTGAAGCCAAGATTCTTGGCTCCTTACCATGAAGATATATACACATATTTATATTTTATATATAATACGTATATATATTTTATATATATTTACATTTATACAAATTTTCCATACTAAGTGCCTTAAGCCCTCAAACTCTGTTCCTAACTAAGCATTAGTACATTCTTAGACCAATGAGATAGCTTCAAATAGTGAACATTAGGATGGCTGAAAGTCTTTTTATTGTGAACTTCCAAGTGAATTATAAGGATTTCTCTATTTCTGAAAATGGATGTGGGTAAGGAGATCTGCTTATCATCATGAGTATCAACTATTCTTCAGGTTATAAGATAGGAGATTTCAAAACACTGTCAGTTATATTCTTGGTTATTCTCCCTATAATGTACATAGTTTGATCAGCAATGAATAATGAAAATGGACTCATTAATTAAGGAGACTTATTAATGTCTTTACATGCCTAATAAGTGGAACTAACAGCACAAATCTACTCCTACCGCATCAGGTGCTCTCAGACCACTATAGCCACATTGCTCCTTAAGGATGCAATGCTCCTAAAGGATCTTCCTTTCCAGCTTCATGCTGGGCTCCCAGTATTGTTAAAAAAGCCTAAATGTGATTGAGCCCTTTAGGTCTGCCCAAGACTTATTACTGAGTGCTGCAATATGTCGCTCACTAAATACTCTTTGAATGAACTGAAAATTTTAACAATCTTCCTATTTTCAGTCCCCAGTCCTTCTCTGTCTACATCTATATCTTTTTTTTTTTTCATGGACAGTGTAACAATGCATGACAATGAAGAAAGCAAAATCACATTTTGTGACCCTGAAGAATATGAATGCACAGGACCTAGGTTCGGGAAATGCATGTGCTTTAATCATGGTATGGAAGAATTAGCATCCTCACCCATACTTACAATGGATAGTGACTGATTATCACTGGGTTAGGAAAGAATGATGAGGTATAGTACTTTTTAAATACGGTCATAATTATTCTACTATGAACAATATGCATCCTTAATATTTGAATTGAGAGATACAAAATGCTGCCTATAATCAGTAATTTACCCTCCCACATTTATTTCCTCTTCCCTTACAGAACCCCAAGCTCCTCACTATCCTCCACCTACAAGCAGAAATGAGATGAGGAACAGATAGGACTTTAAAAACAGCAGTACTTAAAAAAATCCCAATATACGTAGGGGGCAGGGATTTGCTGATTTTGAGAGTAGAATAAAGCTTTTCTGAAAATGGGGCAAAGAGTTAAGATTAAAGAAATGTAACATCTGACCTTCTTTCGGAAGTGATTGATCTCTGTAGGGGAGGGAATTTTCCCTTTCCCCTCTAGGTTCTTTGGCTGGTCTAATAATTAAATTAACATGGAACAGATTAAGAGGAGGAAAACAAATTAACTTCCTATGTATGGGGGGGGTCCCAAAGACACGAAACCCACTGAGAAGGCAATTGAGGCTTATATATAGTTCTGGGATAAGGAGAAGGGGGTTAGGGGTTTGGAACTTCAAAGGGAATGAAGGCAATTCACAGGAGGTGGGAAGAGTCAGTATTTGGTAAACAAAAGTTTGCCATACGATGCCAAATCTTTCCTATGTAAAAAAAAAAAAAAAGTTATCTTTGGAAATAGTTCTCTTCTTGGTACTTCTCTTAGGCAGTTAAGGGAAGGTTAAAAGCTCTTCTTAAGTCTGTTGGGCCTTGATTGTCTTCAGAAAAGTATCAGCATGCCAAAGAGGCATTTCTGAGGTGGCCTGCCCTGAACCCCATCATCTCCAATATAATATAATACAAAAGGCAGGAGGAGCACCTGGGTGGCTCAGTTGGTTAAATGTCTGCGTAGGGCTCAGGTAATGATCTGAGGGTCCTGGGATCAAGCCCCACGTCAGGCTCTCTGCTCAGTGGAAGTCTGCCTCTCCCTCTCCCTGCCGCTCCCCCTGCTTGTACTCTCTCTCTGTCAAATAAGTAAAATAAAATAAAATAAAAATTTTAAAAAATGCAAAAGGCTAATATCAAGATGAAAGTCTGATAGGATTCTATAAGCGCCTTCCAAGACATAAGTATGCTCAATTAAAACTGCATGCCGAAGAATTAATATCAGTATTTGAAAGTTCCTATTTATGTGAAAAAGAATTTTTTTTATGTTTTATTCAAATTCCAGTTAGTAACATGCAGTGTAATTAGTTTCTGCTGTACAATTTAGTGATTCAGCTCTTACATATTCCTTAATCCCCATCACCCATTTAATCCATCCTTCCACCCACTTCTCTTCGGATGACCATCAGTTTCTTTTCTATAGTCATGAGGCTGTTTCTTGGTCTGCCTCTTTTCTCGCCCGTGATTGTTTTATACATCAGCATTAACAGATGAACGTTTGCAATCAATTTTGATGATAAGGAACAGTAACTCTGAACCCCATTTATACTTAAATGAAATGTTATCACACACACACACACACACACACACACACACAAAAGGATCCTCTTCTCTCACTAATATACCTGTGTTGCCAACAAAATGTATTAATTATTACTATATTTTTAATTTGGTTGGTAAAAAAATATAGAAACTGTTTTTTGTATAATTATATAATATCCTTAGTTTTGCCTCTTGGCTTGCAAAATTTAAATTAATTACTATTTTGGCACTGAGCAAAATTGTTGCCAACCCCTGGTTTGGAGAACTATGTAGAAAAAAAAATTCCTTCTAACTCTGGAAATCTTATACTTCATTTTCTTTCTCCAGATATCAATCTAGTATCAGCTTTAATTTTGTCCTTTCAAAAATGATCTATACTTCTTTCTTTTTTTTTTACTGATTTATAATTTTGAATTTTATATGTGAATTTTTTTTCCAATCAGCTTAAGTTAGTAGTTACCTAAGTTAATATCCAGTCTTTACTAATACAAAAATTAGGCAATATGAATAGCTTAGAATGAAAATTCATCTAAATTCAAGGAGGTAAGGTCTTGGCTATTAAAGAGAAAATGAAAACTCACTGAGCTCACAACCTTATCATGGAGAATAGTAAGCCTTTAGTAAGCAGTGTACAGTGTAAGTCTTACAGTGTAAGACTCTGTTTCATTCACAGATTTATCTTGCTGCCTGTAACAAGACATCTAGTAGGTATTCAACATATATATGTAGGGTGAGTGAACAAATGAATGAATGAATAAATGAATGAATGGGCGAATAAATCCAAGTTCACAAAATATAGATTTAATCATAAAGTGAAAGGAGCTTGAAAAGAAGAGGATAAAGAGGAAGAATGCATCATTGCATAATTGGTGAGGGAGATAAAATAGGCTACATAGGGAATCTTGAGGAATATATTCACACATGATTTGGTACTCTATTAGAAGACCTAGGAACTCTCTTACTCTTCTGTTTCCTTGGTTATAGAATTTTAGTATGAATTTATTATGAGTGTGACTTTTTAATCTAGCTCATCCTCCATTTTCAGTATAGCAAGGCTGCTATGTACACATTTCTATGAAATTCTCTTTCTTTGTGATCAGAATTCAAACCCAACGTCTTTTAAGAGCTTAATTCTGGTGAGGTATAATTGAAGCTAGCAGGCAATATCTGTGGAGAGAAAAGAAAGGAAGGTAACAATGCAGAATGATAGTTCCCTGGCCCAGAGAGGCAATGGTGGGCACAGGTGGATTGATCACCTATGCTTTCAACATTAGGAACTTTCTAGATTCTAGGAATCCAGGATCCACGTGATTATTATCCTCTGTCAACCTGATAATAAAGAGCCACAGTGAGAGGCAAATGAGCATTTATTTGGGATCAAAGAATTGCAATTTGGGGAAGCATCGAATCAGGTAGAAACCCAAATACTGTCTCACCGGTAGGGTGAAAGCAAGAGATTTTTATGAGGAAAAGAGAGGGGGCAATTACATGAACTGAAGAGAAGGGGAAAAGTTTCTATGAGTGTTTTAATAGGCTAAACTATTCTGGGTTATACATTGACAGACTGCTGGTTTTATCTTCCGAAAGTCCACAGCTATTACTCTTGTGATCAGGATGTCTATTCTATTGCTGATTTCTCAAGCAATTGCTTAAAACAATTGTCATTTTACCCAGTCCAAGGGTTTTGGCCCATTTCAAACCAAGGCAAGTAAGGTAGTTTCTGTGCAGCGTCCCCTCTGGCTTTAATTAATTAATTATATTTAAATTCAATTAGCCAACATAAAATGGCTCCAGTCATGCCAATTTTCCACACCTCTTAAAAGAAATTTGAAGGGAAGTTGCAGCACAGGTATAAATGATCTTCTAAAGGGATTTCAAATAGACAAAGAGATGCTGGCAGCAGTGTGACCCTGAGAGATGCCATGAGCCACGGCTAAAACAGGTGATATTGTTCATGGAAGACCCTGAACTCAGGTAGCCAAGAGCTAAACCTCCAACCTTTAAACTCTCACTGGAATAAGCAGGAGGTTTTGAGGCAGAAATGGAGGGATTGATTCAGCCTCTGTAACAAAAGTACCATAAGAGGTATCATATGAATCTCCTCCATGGGGTAGGGGTGCCTGCTCTGATACATCTTTTTACTTTACACGAAGGGCATAATTTTTAGGAGATACTCTAGTTACATATGTAGACTTCCCCTGCCATTAACCAAGAATTAAACCCATAATGAACTTTCTTCTACTTTGTTAAATGAGGCAGATAATATTCAGACTTTAATACTCCATTTTTTAAAAACATTTCCCCAATGTTTATAACAGAAGCACTGCAAAGCAGGATATTCCATAATTCCTTCCCACTACCATCCTAACTGTAGGGTCTCATTTCACTTGTGTGGCCCAGGACAGCTTCAAAGTATACAATACACTAGCCTCACTTTATTACACCATAAACTTTGACGGCAGGACAAATTAATAGGAAGAGAAAGAGATCAAAATGATCTTGTCCATTATACCTCCTACTAAAAGCTACCTTTTCTTGGGGTCTGGTGTCTGTATTTTGCCTTCTGTTTCTATTTGACTTTTCATTCAGTATGTTCTTCCTAAGAAAGTGGTAGAAAATATACTCAACATTACAAACAATTGAAACTGAAGAGTCATTGCTACAAGAGTGAATGTGTCCAAAGTTTCCTGGCAGCAAAATAGACTGGACTGGCTTACTGTATTCCATGGAATCAGAGGAAAGGTTACACAATTGTACTGAAGTTCTTCAAGCAACACAAGGAGAGGAATCTCTGTTACCTTGTTAAGTAGTGAACAAATTCATGCAAAGCAAGTACTCATTCATTTTATCCCTCAAGGCATGAAGAGCCGCTGAATTACTTCCATTTGGGTGATGGCATTTGGAATGTGGAAGGGGGCATTAAAAAATAAAGCTCTAATGCATATTACCCAGTTAAAGTCCAAGGTATGTTGAAGGTGAAAGAGTGGAATATTAAGTGAACAAAAAGGTAAGCCAAGAGGAAAGATGGGGCTGAATTTTCATTTTGGAAGAAAATATTGACAAAATTAAACATTTTCATTTTGAAAATAATAGAACTTTATTTCAGATAGGACATACTACACTTTCAAATAAGAAAAGAAATCATACTGATTTAACTTTTAAAAATGTTTCTTACAAACTTTCTCTTCTTTTTTCCATGTTTTAGGCCCCCAAAGCTCTTTCCTGGACCACAGAAATATTACACACTTCAAATTGCCTTCATTTCCTGTTTTGTTCCCTAGGTTTGTAGGGATTATTATTTTAAAAACTAGTTACAATTTCAACAATTATTCAACAAAATATTATTATTATTCAACAATTATTTGTTGAAATTGAACAAATCCAATCTATATAGCTTGCCATATGATCTCCTTAAATATTTAGCTGATTCCTAACTCTTAAAGGCTAATGTGTTTGATAATTTATCTTTGTCATTGTTCACAACCCTCTCCCCACCTCCCAAATTCCAAAAGAGAAAGCTAAGATATCTCTTTTGAATGACACTCAGGTTCACAACTCTATTTTTTACTAGTGGGAGTTCCAGGGTTGGGAGCATTGTACATCTGGATTGGTTTTCCTTTCTGTTCTTGGTAACCACCATTGACTCTGTTCACTTTTACTATCCCCAGGTTGCTAGGAATATTCTAGTTCAGTTTGAGGGAGATCAGGTTTTTGTTGTTGTTGTTGTTGTTGTTTTGATTTATTTGTTTTAGAAAGAGAGAGAGCACAAGAGGGAAGGGCAGATGGAGAAGGAGAAAGAATCTCAAGTATATTCTATGCTGAGCAGGGCCCAACACGGGGTTTGATCTCATGACCCTGGGACCATGACCTGAGCCAAAACCAAGATCTGGTCGCTTAACTGACTGAATTTGCATTTCCCTGTTAGTAATGAGGTTGAAAATCTTGTTATTTATTTCTTGGTCATTTAAATTTCTACTTTTAAGAAGTGTCTGTTAATCGGTGAAGCCTGTTGCAAACTGACCTTGGGGTCATCAGGGAAAATTCAGACTTTATTTTTTTTTAAAGATTTTATTTATTTATTTGAGAGAGAGAGAGAGCACATGAGAAGGGGGAGGGTCAGAGGGAGAAGCAGACGCCCCGCTGAGCAGAGAGCCCAATGCGGGACTTGATCCCAGGACTCCAGGATCGTGATCTGAGCTGAAGGCAGTTGTTTAACCAAATGAGCCACCCAGGTGTCCCAAATTCAGATTTTAAATGACACATTATAAACCCTATTGCCCTTAGCTTGTCCGTGAATTTAAAAAAAACTATACATACATTATCTCCTGAGAGTATTTCCAATCCAGCCATAAATTAACTTCATCTTTCAAAACCTGTGTAAAAGCAACACAATTTCTTCTTGATAATCAGGATTAACCATCCTAACTAGGAAAATACCATGACATATCCATAATGATTGTGGGGAAACCTTAGATTTTAATTAAATAGAATCATGGCTGTATTTTCTAGTAGAAGTACATCTCTCCTGGGAACTGGAACCTCCAACTTGCCAAATTCATAATTAAAGAGATAAGAAAATACACTCTGGGAGTACTCAGAATTTTTTTCCATATAAATTAATGGTAATTGCTTCTTTGCTTTATACCATTTCAGCTTACAAAAGATGTTATAGAAATACTCTACTTTGGCAAAACAGGAGAAACCTATATACATCACCCTGAGCTAAACAGAAAGGGAGAGGGAGATGAGATCTCAAAGGGGGGGGGAGACAATTAACAGGAAGCTGAGAACAGACGTTTGGTAAACAAAGGTTTGTTACATCATGCAGATAAGTCTTTCCCGTATAAAGAGTTATTTTTGATCATAGCTCTCTTCCTGATATAGTCCCCCCTTCTAAATTCTTTTAGGAAGTTGAGGGGGGAGGTAAAAAGCACTTCCTGAGTCTGCTGGGTCTTGATTGCCTTTAGCTCTAAATAATCCACATGTCAAAGAGGCATATTCTGTGGTAGCCTGCCTTGAACCCCGCTCAGTTATGACATGGGATAATGAGAAAGCTTACTCCTGCCCTCATCCCTTGGTTACTGGATTTAGAAATCTGGCTAGAGAGGATATGGCAACGTAAGTTGTCCTTATTCAAGCATATACCACATGCTGTAGGATAGCACCCCTCATTTGGAGGTTTTTTCCCCCAGTTGGCAGCTTTTCTTATCCTGCATAATCTATCCCATTATTCTCTTAGCCCATCTGCTTTGGGTGATAAAGTACATAGTAAATTCCATGAATTCCATGGGTGTGACTACAGTAAATTCCATGAATCCCATGGGTGTGATTACATGGGTGTGATCTTTATTTGAAAAATGAATTATTTGGTGTCAGAATAATGTTATATGAACCGCTAACCACAGGTAGTGGTTCTATGAGTAGTATTGCAGACAGTAAAGACATATTTGTATTTGACATCTCCTCACATAAAGAAATGCCACTCCAGCTATGACTCCCATCATCGTGGAATCCACCAATTGGCTGGGCACTTCTCTCAAGGAAATGGTCTCATATCAGAAGTTCAGACACTGGTCTCTGCATGGTTGGACATTCTTCAGAAACTGTTAACAGATCAACCTGGATCAGGAGAATTACATGCATATGAGCATGGAGAAATGTGTAAAAATATTATTCATAATGGCCCAAACATGAAAGTAACCTTAGTGTCTATTAACAGTAGAATGGATTAAAAGAAGTGTAGTATATTCACATAATGGATTACAATGTAGCAATAGACACGATTGAATTACAGATGTGTGCAACAACATGGATTATTCTTATTTTGAGAAATAGAAGCCAGGCACAAAAGAATATATACCATATGATCCTTATATAAGATAGATAACAATATATCAAGCTAAATTATAACATTTAGGGATGCATGCTAAATGATGAAAGTACACAGAGAAAAGCAAGAATAGATTGGCCAAAAATAAGTTAAGATAGTGGTTATTATTTGAGGGTGTGTGGAGGAAAAGGTAGAATTTCTATGACCGTGGCTTCTGGGGGCTGACAGTGTTTTACTTCTGAATGACCTATGCTGTAGTTGCATGAATGTTGGTAATTTATTGATCTTTGTGCACTGTTTTGTACATGTGTTCTATTTCACTTATTTTTAATAGTGAGGATTAAAATAAAGGAACAATAAGGAAGAAAATATGGAAGAACACTTTTAATAATTTCAGATGAGCAAAATAAAAATACTTTTATTTTAATAATTTCAGAGGAGCAAAAAAAAAATCTTAAATTCACAAAAAAAATTCAGTGGTCATTAAAGGAAAGATCAGTATATTTGACTCTTTAAAAAATTCTTGGAGCACCTGGGTGGCTCAATCAGTTAAGTGTCTGACTCTTGATTTTGGCTCAGGTCATGGTCTCAGGGTTTTGAGATCAAGCCCTGTGTGGGGCTCTGCACTGGGTTTGGAGACTGCTTAAGATTCTCTCTCTCTCTACTAAATAAATACATAAGTGAATAAATAAATGCATACATACATAAATTTTCTTATGACAAACAGCCATAAACAAGGTCCAGAAAGAGACTCAAGGGCACAGAGGGATGTGACTCATATCAAAGGCAAAAGAATGAACACCTAAATAAGTAAACAGCTATAACAAATCACTTTCAAATGCTTAATAAAGCAGCAGGTGATGGTATAAGTAGGTAGTGCACATAAAAATCAATCAGTTATAAGCATTTGGAGGTATGCTTAATTTCATTCAAAATTTAAAAAAGTGTAAATTACAAAGATACACTGTTTTACCTCTCCAAATGGCAAATATTTGAAAGCTTACTAAAACATTTTTTAATGGACATAGGGAAAAGGTAGATCTTGTACTTTATTCATAGGGGTACAAATTGATATCACCTCTCTGAAGAAAGGGAAGATGCTCTAAGATCCAACAATTCCTCCCAGAAATAATTTTTGTTTCCATTTAAGTTTAAATGGGAAAAAAATGAGGTTTGTAAAGTTTATGTTCCCCAACATTGTTTAGATACACTCCAAATGTAAAAGAGGGAAATTATCATACAAAGATGAAAGAAGTTGTATATAAAAATATATGGGATATAGGAATAACAACATATATTATAAAATGAAAAGGACTGTATGCTGCCATTTAGATTTTAAAAAAAGTCTATATACATGGAAGAATCTGAAAGAACACATTAAGACCTGTTGATGATGATTGCCTCCGGAGAGGAGTTTTAGGTTGTAAGAGATTTTTCATGCATATAGGACCAATATGTAGAAACTGAAGGAAACCAGAATATGTAAACTCAAAATATGCCTCTTTGGCATAAAAAAAATTATTTTGAGCTGAAGGCAATTAAGAAGTAAATGCAGAAAAAGTTTCCGCTTTTTTGCCTAGAGGCTAGAAATAAATTCTTTTAGTGGAAACAGACTCTCACCAGCCCAGTAATGGCAGAAGGCACTTACAAACAAACCTTGTTACACTATTGTCTTCCTAGTTACTTCTTTACCATTTACTTCCCCTAACCCAAACCTCTGTGTCAATTCTTCCCAAATCTATTGTTTCTTTGTCTAAAAAGTATAAAAGCTTCCTGCTCTGGTCATTTCTTCACTTCATTCTCTTGTGAAGGCTCCCATGTACATGTAAAAATATGACAAAATATTCATGCTTTTCTTCTGTTAGTCTCTCTTTGTCAGCTTAATTTTCAGACCAGCCAGGGACCCTAGGAAGAAACGTTTCATCTCCTACAAAACAAAATATATGGTCACTATCTAGAACAAAATTTATAAGTTGGGAGTATACTTATTGGGATGAAGAATTTTCATAATATGTTATGAAATAAAATGAGAGTTACAAAAAATTCACAGTATAACCACATGATAAGACATGTCAGATACAGATCTTTTTTCCCCCCTTTATCTAGTTGGCTCTTTCTCTACTTTGATGTGACAATTTAAACGTCTCTTTCCCATCATAGAGTTGCCTACTCACCTTTTCTAGATTAAGTCCCTAATGAAATGCTTTCATTGCACCCACTATGTGACAAGTAATCACTCTGGAGTATGAGACACATCAGTAAACAAATAAGGTAAAGATCTGTGTTCAAGATAGTAAAATCCTAAAGAGCAGAGCTGGGGAGGACATCCAATAACCATTAACATAATCACTAGGTAAGATTATAAAATAGAAAGGACTATGTGCTATGAAAAAAATGAGAGCAGGACAAGGAAAATTGGGAGTACTAAGACAGGACTTCCAAACATGGTGTTAAGGTGGGTGTACCTTTGATGTGATTGCACTTGAACAAGAAATTGATATTTCTATTCATGGTGGGAGAAGGTCCAGAAGTTACAATGTTAAGTATTTAATCACTAAAATTTATCCTCAGGCCCTTTGTAGTAGTCATCTACCAGGGTAAATTAGAAAAAAAGGCAATAATAGTGTTTGCTCATGAGACTGTACTATGAGGGACCTTGAAGAATCTGATGTCAAACTTCTGTACTTTAATAAGCCATGAAAAAAATCCCTTGAAGTGGTGCAGGGTCATCAGGGAGGGGACTTTTCACCACCCCAGTCATAAAGAGTGGGCCACAAACCCTTATGTTTTTAATCTCTTAGAGAAACCATGCAGTGTATTATAGACATTATAATCAAAGACTTTGGAACCAAACTGGCTGGGTCAAAATCCATGCTCTATCATTCACTGGATATGTGACTTTCATTTAGTCATTAACTTCTCTGTACCTCAGTTTGCTTGTCTGAAAACTGGGCATAAAATAGCATCATCCTCATAGTTATTTTTAGGCTCGAATAAGTATACAATTCTTGGAAAAGTACCTGGAAAATAAATGTGCTGTGTATGCTTCTTGTTGTTACTATTATTTTCTGGAAAACCATTTTCTGTGGAGGCAAGCTGTTGATCCTTTGACAGAAAGTTACTCAGGGGGAATACACAAGGAAATCTCCCCTCTGCTGTTAACGATTCAAAGGTTGAGAAGCTGAGGTGGGATGCTGGAGAAGTGAGCAGGAACTGAGAAAATTGAGTTTCTAAGGATAAGAAAAGAAAGATGGAGAAGGAAGAAGGAGAGGGAGCCAGGCTTCAGGGGCAGAGGACATGCTGGAGATCTGAAGAGTCCAGGCAGGTGACAAATGGGGCTGCAGCTACTTTTGGGTCAAGGTCAATTCTAAGAACTTTGTATCTCTCAAAGTCCAAGAGCAGAAGTTGGCGTGCCTGTGGTCATGCAGACACTCACAGACAGGGAACTTCCAGGTACGACCTCCATCTATCATTCTGAGTCTTCTGTTCTTCCCCCTTTCTATTTTATCTCCAGTCTCTCTAAAGCATTTCTAGGCTCAAACTGGCTATGCTTTGGTTAATATTTTGCATATATTGTTTCATTTTTTAAAACAATAATCCCCATCCACCCTTTCTCTCTCTTTTTCTTTAAGATTTTGTTTATTTATTTGACAGAGAAAGAGAGAGAGAGGGAACACAAGCAGGGGGAGCGGGAGAGAGAGAAGCAGGCTTCCCCGCTGAGCAGGGAGCCTGATGCGGTCTCGATCCCAGGACCCTGACATCATGACCTGAGCTGAAGGCAGATGCTTAACTGACTGAGCCACCCAGGCATCACTCCACCCTTTCTCTTAAAATACTTATACACATATCAAGATTCATCTCATCTACTACCTTCTCTGTAAAATCTTTACTTACCACCACCAATGGCCATTGATAATCATTTAGTTTTCATGAATTTTGTAATAATTTTTTGTACAATGACTCTCTTACCATTTTATAATAATGATTCCATTGTATTTTATATCTTCTACTAAACTAGAAATTCATTAGTGTGCTTGTATTCACTTCTGTTTTTCAGTGCATAACATGGAATCAGTCACATAGAAGGTATCCAGAAAACTCTGTGGGCTGATTTTGATGACATGTTTGGGAGATGAAATAAAACTGATTTTCTACTACCTATATAATTGGAAAGATTTCTCCTCAAACTATGACGTTCAGAATGAATCAAAGTTGAAACATATAGGTAATAATAATAACAATAATCTCAGCTATAATTTATTAAGTGGTTAGTAAGTATTAGAAATTATGTTTTGTGCTTCTACTTTTTTTTTTTTTTTTTTGCATTAGAGCATTTAATCAGCCAGATAAATCTTTGTGGTATGTTTTTCCCACATTTGATAAAAAGTATAGAAGCTGAAATTTGAACATTTTTTTTTAAGATTTTGTTTATTTATTTGTCAGAGAGAGAGAGCACAAGCAGGGGGAGTGGCAGGCAGAGGGAGAAGCAGGGTCCCTGCTGAGCAGAGAGCCTGATGTGGGGCTCAATCCCAGGACCCCCCAGGCACCACTGTAGGTACATTTTAAGTGGAGGTCCCAAACTGATGAAATGGGAAAAAGTAACTCCTAGACATGTCCTGAATAAAATGTAGAGTATCTTTTAAAAAAACATTTAGGCAATAATCAAAATCAGGAGATCTCAGAAAACATCTAAATCTAGCTTGTCTTTAAACATGCTGGAGGTTATTGCAACACTGGGCCCACATTATGCATGGCAGTAATGTGCTTGATTTGTGTAAATTTGTTCTTTATGGAGAGCACATCCTTGCTCCCCATCACTATAGTCTCTTCTTCTCAGACACAGTGCATACATCGACACCAGGCCTGCATCCCTCATTTTACTACCTGCCTGTTCTCACTAGACATAGAAATCTATAAACCCTACGTAAAACATGAAACCTGTATGCACTGGGTATATTACTTTTTTATTCTACTTTATTCTCTTCTTTGGCAGATCTTTACACAGAAGAAACATTTCATAATATATACCTACAAAGGCTTCTGAAAATCTACATATTAGAGGGACTTGTGTGTTTAATACTGTTTGACTCACAGCATTTACAAATGTCTTCTCCACTCTCTTGAAACCCCCCACCCCCCTTAGCAAGATGTCTATTTTATGATTTGTTTGTCTTGGATAAAGACAACCTGTCTCCGAGTAAAAATTTGATCACGCCTTCCTGGATCTGCTTGGTCTTGACTCCATAAAAAATTGGGTTCATTGTAGGAGGCAGTAGCAGGTAAATGTTGGCTACAGTGATGTGTATGTGGTGGGGGATACTGCGTCCTCCAAAACAGTGGGCAAAAAATGTGAAAAAGGCTGGAACACAGGTGATCACAATGGCACAGACATGAGATGTACAGGTGCTGAAGGCTTTGTGATGAGCATCTGCAGAGGACAGGCTCACTACTGCCCTCGATATCATAGTGTAAGACACACAAATACAGCAGACATCAAGCACACCAATGAGGAGAGCCACCATCAGACCATAGATAGCATTGACCTTGAAGTTGCACAGGACACCTTGGCCACAGACATGTGGTCACAGTAGGTATGGGGAATGAAGTTGCCCTGGCAATAGGGCAGACGCTTCGTGAGGAAGGTAAATGGGAGGATGAGCAGCACACCCCTCAGGAAGATGGCAAGACCAGCCTTGGCGATGACAGGGTTGGTGAAGATGGTGGAATAACGTAAGGGGTAACAGATGGCCACATAGTGGTCCAGGGCCATGAGCATGAGCACCCCAGACTCCATCCCAGTCAGCATGTGGACAAAAAACATCTGAGCCAGGCAGGCATTGAAGTCAACCTCCTTGAGGTTGAACCAGAATATGCACAGCATATTGGGTACAGTGGTGGTGCACAGGGTGACATCTGTGAAGGAGAGCAGGGCCAAGAAGTAGTACATGGGCCGGTGCAGGGCCTCCGCATGGCCAATGAGGTAGATAAGCCCACAGTTCCCCAGGACAGCGATGATGTACATGAAGCAGAATGGCAGGGCGATCCAGGTGTGTGCAGCTTCCAGCCCAGGGACACCATTCAAGATATAGAATCCTGGGGTCAGGCTGGAGCTGTTTTCCCCACACATAATGGCTGATAGGAGGTAGACATTTTACATCCTTTATCAGTAATTGCTTTCTACTAGAGAAAAGTGGGGTTAGAAACCAGACGAGAGAGTGGTTTGGATAAAAATACCCACAAATGCCATGAACCTTGTCATGGTAAGACAGTGTTGTTCCTCTTACTCTAGCAAGAGAGTCTTTGAACTATAGTATCTAAAAATAATTAAACAGTACTACTCGATGTCTCATTGGATAGTTTAAGTATCTAAAAATAATTAAACAGTACTACTCGGTGTCTCATTGGATAGTTTGTCCTCATTTTCTAAACCTCTCCCCAGCACACCTCGTCTATTCCACCACATTCCAGTAAAAAGCTGTGAACTGGACTATAATTATCTCTTCCTCCCAATAAGCCACTTCTATTCTCTCCTCTTGGATTCTTCCTGAGTCTTGTCACTAAAATCATGTATGTATATTTAGAGGATCACCCTAATCTGACTAGTCCTTATCAGTAGGACTTTTGTCCTGCCTTGAAGATTATGAAGAAACCTAATAATCCATGTAAAATTTGCCAGTAATGTTCCATATAACTTGCTTAAGATAATACATTGTAGATGTTCAATAAAATATATGTGATTAAGTGAATGTTTGAATTAGTAAGGACTTAGTATTTGACATCAATATCATGCTTTTTTACACTATGAAATTTTAAAAGAATATCTTGAGAAGAAAAAATGTATTTATACTTCTAAATTATTAGCAAGTTTTATGGAATTTTAGTAAAAATTTTATTAAAGGGGTGAATTCAATCAGATATAGCATCCTTTCTATTTGGCTTCTCTGCTTTTCCACTTTTTTTTTATTATTTCCCTATCCATTTTCAATACAAGATTTGCATTTAAGAAGCCCTTGAAGTTCTAAGATTACTAATTGTCTATAATGTTTCAATTTAAATAATATTACTTTTGTTGTAACTGGACAGGTTATTAGTACAAACGATAATACCATATTTTTGGATTGCAATTTCTTGTAAAGATAGTAGAAAGAACTGAATGATGACTGAAGGAATTTACAGATTCAGGGATGTTTGAGAAAGGTTGAAGTCACCAAACAGTTAAAATATTTTTTTTTCAATTGAGAAAAATAAAATTGTCCTTAAGCTCTGGATGGGCTTTCCATGCAGCAATGTCAATGCCAAACATTCCCACCATCTAGCAGAACTACATAGATACTTGCAGTGTGACGACATGTATTACATGGCTATGAAGGCACCAGCCATAGATTTCTGTCACCTAAATAATCTGGAAATCACTGTTTCTGGCCAAGGTACATAGAAGTCACCAGGAAAAGAAGATACAAAAGAATACAAGTTACACAGGCTCATGGTCTCTGGTTCCTAAGGTGATTGCCTCTCATGAAAATAAATGTCTTATGAGAGAGTTCTCCCAGACCTCTCCAGAAATGTCCCCACACGGAGGAACCATTATTTCATAGTCCTAGACCAGAGAAATGTAAAGATTATAGTCTCCGGTGTCCACCATCTTTTATGTGAATGCCACAGTGAAATGAATGGGTGACTGGAAAGTGAGACTAAGTCCATCCAGCAAGAAAGAGACCCATTACCTCTGCAGAAGTGAAAGGGAAAGAGAAATACATTGCCTCTTGCTAATATTGCCTTTTTTTCTTTTTAAAGATTTATTTATTTATTTGAGAGAGAGAGTGTGTCAATGGGGGGGGAGGGGCAAGGAAAGAGGGAGAGAGAATCCTCAAGCAGACTCCCCACTCAGGGTAGAACCGCATGCGGGGCTTGATCCCAGGACCCTGAGATCATGACCTCAGCCAAAATCAAGAACAGGTTGCTTAACTGACTGAGCCATCCAGGTGCCCCAAAAACAATTTTGATTAAGTCATCATTTGTCCCCCATCTAAAATTTTTTATAGACCTATCTGATTAGTGACATCACACTTGGGAACATGAGGAAATGTTTAAACCAGAGAGAAGAGTTTTCTCAGAAATCCTGCTATGTAAGACATGCATTGTCATTGCTATATGCTTAACAAAAATCAAGTCAGCATGGTGACAATTATATTAAAAAAAGAAATCTCAATCCAAAATTGCACCCCATATGGGCTCTAATTGCTAATGGCTTCATTTGCCAACACCAGAAGTGTTCTATTGCTTGTTTTGCCTTCCTTCCACCCTCCCAAGTTTAAGCACCCGGGATTGACTGGATTTCAAAAACATTTCTGTGTCTTATGTTTTTATTCATCAATAAGCATCTACTTTTCTATCCTTATTTACAATTGACCTTTTTCTTTCTTCTGATACATTGACTTTATTTCTTTATACCATATACATTTTCTAGGTACTTTAAATCCTTTTTGGAACAATGCAGAAATTATTTGGTAAACTTATTAGGGGATATATATATATATTTTCCTGTCATTTGTTCTTTTCCTCTTTCTATGACTCAACATTTCCTTAGTCTTGATTTCTTGATCTGATCATCACTATAACCTATAATTTGAATAAAAAAATCTAGGTACTGGTCCCAATTTTATACTTAGCAGCTATAATACCAGTAAGTTCCTTAATTAAACTTGCTTTAAATGAAGACTATGCTTACAACAGAAACAATGTGACACATAGATAAAATCATAAATATGAAAGATCCCAACATAATACTTGATATATAGAATATACTCAGTAAATGTTAATATTGCCTTTTTCAAAAACCATCTGCATATTCTAGACCATTGGATTCTTAGCCATCAATATTCTTACTTTTCCTAAAATAGCTATTTTTTAAAATTGCCCAAACTCACCTCAGTGTTAGGCACAGTTCTATTCATGGTTGAGACTACTTAAGAGTTCTTCAAAATCTGGGATGGCATCTTCTTACATAGGATTTTAGTTTCCCTGGAGAATCTCCAGCAGGATGCCCCAGATGGATTAAGTCTCCAGAATTAGATGTCTCAGAGGGATTCTCATGGAAAGAGAATAAACTTTCAACCTGGTGGTAACAGATCTATATTTAGAAGTTTTGAGTAGAAAATGAAACAACAAAAACAAAACATATTAAACTTAGTGCCTTTTCCCAAGTGGGAAATGTGACCACCCAGCCCGGTGGAGATGAACATCATGTAAATTTTTTTTCTCTTATTACATAAGAAATACATCCTTAATGTGGAAAGTTGAGAACTGCAGAAAAGTATAAAAAAGTTGTAAATCCAATACAGAGGAATAACCACTCTCAAAAAATTTTCTGTACTTCATTTACTCATTTTATAATTATTATGTGTAATATTCTGTTTTTATATAAATTTCAGAGTATATGGGGTTTTGAATACTGTTTTTCTTCTCTACCTAATATTATTTTTTCCTTCCTAATATTATTTTGAACATTTTCTTATGTTATTCTGTGTACCTTGAAATCAAAGTCTTCAGTAGCTAAACTTCTTTCACCCAAAAGCTATACCAAATGTAATTAAGCATTTAATTACTCTTGAATATTTAAATTATTTCCTAATTTTTTCTATCAAAAATAATTCTTCTATAGATATGTAATCCATTCTGCATTACCGATTTTAGGGGGCTCCTAAGTGGCTCAGTTGGTTAGGTGTCTGACTTCAGCTCAGGACATGATCAGGCTCCCTGCTTGGTGGGGAGTCTGCTTCGCCCTCTGCCCCTCCCCCACTCGTGTTTTTTTTCTCTCTCTCCCTGTCTCGCTCTCTTAAATAAATAAATAAAATCTTTTAAAAAAGATAATAAGAAATAGGATTGTTAATTTTGTGGGATCAAAAGGCCTGGACAATTTTAATTATATTTATTAATGCTGAAAAAAATCATCTCCATAAAATTGTGTTGATTTTCATTTCCATACAGCATTAGCGGGCTGCCCCTCTATAAGTATTGGTTATTATATGTTCTCTTTTCCCCAGCTGGACTCGTGAGAATACCTCTCTTTGGTATTTTAGCTTCAATTAAAATTAACTTCATTTGTAATGATTATGAACTTTTTTTCAAGTGGTTTTGGTCAGTTGTTTTATTCATATTTTGATTATTCATTCACCTCTTTATCCATTTTTTTCTCTAAGATTTTATTATTTTATTTTGAGAGAGACAGGGAGAGACACAGAGGAGAGAATGAACAAGGGAGAGGGGCAAAGGGAGAGGGAGAAAGAGAATCCCAAGCAGACTCCATGCTGAGCATGGAGCCAGCCTGGCTTGATCTCCTGACCCTAAGATCATGCCTGGAACCAAAACCAAGAGTTCGACACTTAACAAACTGAACCACCCAGGTGCCCCATACTCCTTATCCATTTTTAGTGGAGGTGTTAGTCTGTATTTTATTGCTTGCTGGGCACCTTCAATACTGAAATACAAACCCATTTGCTGTCATAGTTTGCAAACATTTTTCCAAGAAAGTTTTTGACCTTAAATTTTATTTTGTGGTTGACAGAGATTGAATTGTTTTCCCTTTCCTCTCTATTATTGAAGAAAAATCTTTCCATACTTCAGCCCTTCCATTGGAAATGACATACAGTAGAAAATAAAGTTGCACTACTCCACAAACTCACTCTCACCTAACCCCTCAAGTAAATGGAATTAGAGCCTAAATTCTGGTTTTATGATTTTGAGATATATTTCCAGAAGTTTTTTTATATTAAGCATTTAATAAAATTTTAATGTCTTAACTGTGGTGTTGATGTTGTTTTGTTTAGCTTTTTGCATTAGCCATATTGCTAGAAAAGAGTACCATAGTTCTCCCCCTTTTCTGCAGTTTTGCTTTCTGCTATTTCAGTTACTCGTCAGCTGTGATCCAGAGGCAGATGATCCTCAGAAGGTCAGTAGTAGCCTAACAGTGCATCATGGTGCATTTTGTCATCTCACATCATCACAAGAAGGGTGAGTACAGAACAATAAGACATTTTGAGAGAGAGAGAGACCACATTCACGTAACTTTTATTACTGTATATTGTTATAATTGTTCTAGATAATTATTATTGTTTTAATCTATTACTGTGTTTAATTTATAAATTAAACTTTATCATAGGTATGCATGTATAGGAAAAAAAAACATAATATATATACGGTTTGGTACTATCCATGGTTTCAGGCATCCACTGGGGGGTCTTGGAACATATCCCCGTGTGGATAAGGGGGACCACTGTAAGAGACTTTCAAATTCACTACTTGGAAAGACAACTTTCAATTAAATGAAAAAATTTGGTTTTGTAAAAAAACGATGGAATACACATAAAATTATTTTAATACAATTTAAATAAATGCAACTATATATATTCCAAAATTACAAATGGGTCTCAGTATAAATCCTCTCCTTTTAGATTTGAAATTTAGGGAAATAAGAATTGGTATGAATGTTAGTTAACTATATAGTAGGGGTTCTTAACTTGGAGACTATGGTCCCCAAACCAGTTATACTAAACTGCATCAAGATCTTCTAAGGGATTTTTTTAAAAAGAAAGATAATAGGGTGTCCTACAATCTATCACTTTTGCTCATAAATATTTACATTGAGTTTAGGAATTGACAGAGCTAAGCATTCTTAATAAAGTTATTTTTTATTCCCATTTTTTATGAATTTCATTTTTACATTTTATTATACGCATCAGAAGTAGAAGTTATGAGGCCAAGATTTAACATATCTTATTACAAATATTTTTAATATATTTCCTATATGTTTAGCCACTCTTGCCAATAGTTTATTTTGAAAAAAAAAATTCCTCAACTTTCTGCATCGCAGAAAAAATTGTTATTGGGAAGCCTCTTTCATTCACCTGTTTAGGACTTTTGTTCTCTCTTGTTTTTGCCTTGGAGTCTAAAGATGACTCCACGAAGTCATTTGACTTCCTAGACATATGGCTTTATTTTGTATGAAACAAACAAAAGCAATAACCAAACAACAGAAAGGTAATGCATTAGATTTTTAAAAAATTTTTATATGCTATAAACTCATAAAGAACTGGCCTCTGCTTTAAGCCCACTTACTCTTGTTTCCAGTCCCTGGAGTGTGGTCTGTAGTTCCCTTCAGACCTTCATGCAGGCCATTTCCTCTTCCTGGATCAGTTGTTACCTCCTATCCTCACTCCCCCTAATTACCACCAGGTGATCCTTCAGCATCAGCTTCAATGCTAATTTCTTCTGGAAACCTGTTTGTAATTTTTGCTGGAGAAAACTTCATTGTACCTATAAAATTTAATTATGCAAATTGTATTTTTGCTTTATTTGATTTTTCCTTTATCTTATTCACATACCTTTCCATCTTGTCCTAATTTCATTTTAAAACTTGGGTTTTGCAATGACATATTTTTTTTTTTTTAAGTAGGCTCTATGCTGAGCACAGGGTCTAAGGTGGGGTTTGAACTCATGACCATGAGCTCAAGACTTTAGCTGAGATCAAGTGTCAACTGACTGAGCCACCTAGGCGCCCCATGCAATGGCCTATTCTTAACTCTTCCATTCCTTCCTCTCCAGTGCAGTGCTGAGACACATAGGAGGCAAGGAAATTGACATGAAAATGTCAACAATTTTATTATGTACATAACTGGAGGTTTTCCTTTTCAGAGGCATGAGGTTTAGAATGAAAAGTTAAGATGTTCGTCAAAATGGAATCCCTATACTTGAAGTAATAATAAGAGGAGACTAACTGTCCCCCTCCTCCAAACCTCTCCTTTTCCTTTCCTTAAGATTATTGTTATCTGTTCCTTCTCATACCATGTTTTCCCGTACAATATTCAGATTATGATAACCTCTCCTCCATTTCCTTCTCTTCCTTTCTTTCTCCTTTTCTTCTTTCTTCTTGATTTTCCTCTTTTATGAACCCAAAATTCCAGCTTTCACTGCAACCAGAGTTCTTATCACTACAGCAGGTTGCAGTATTTTACCCTTGAGAATTATCTTTAGCAAAATGCCCCCCTCCACATCTGCAACTCTTCCTCTGCAACCATCCAGCATCACTTTGCACCCTCAATTCTGTGCACACTAGTCTACAAACTCTTTATGCCTTATTGTTATCCAAAGGTTTCGGCTCTGTTCGGGTGCATGAGTATGGCATTGCCTGGGTAAAGCAATCTTTGGCCTTGATTATTTAACATAAATAGATAGATGTGCATACTTGTTTAGTTTCTACAGATATTTTTTGCTCCAAAAGAATCAGGGAGAAATCCCAGACCAATATCGAACCTCTTTCCGAATGACTTCGACTCCTTATCTCAAATATAGAAATGTTAAATTCAAAGTTCTCATGTATAATCATGCCACAAAATAATTACGCTAATCTTGTGCAATCGTGTTCATTTTTCAGACTTTTCATAAAACTGCTTTGAAAATAGTTTTAAGTTATTTTGAAACACAAGCTATGTCTTTGGTATTTTTCATTTCAAGGAAAAGTAAATTTGTCGTTCATTGATACTGAGAGACAGAACTCACGGAAAGAGTGAGATAAGATTCCAGTTATGGTTTGGCTTAATTTTACCAGTTCAATAAAAGAGAAACACGACTGTTAGTGGAGTCTTATGGAGGGTCATGTGGAATGCTCACTGTACTTTGTGCCCCCCCATCTGTAGAGTTTGTTTCATCAATCCTTGTCTTTATCTCTGTACATCTGCACATATGGCCAGTCTGAAATGGTTGGCCAAATCTGAAGAATCTCCAGAACAGGATAGTTTTCACTATGTTATATAACCTTTAATTTCCTTATACTTCCTTTCCTTTGGGAATATATTTTTTTAAGATTTTATTTATTTATTTGATGGAGAGAGACAGCAAGAGAGGGAACACAAGCAAGGGGAGTGGGAGAGGGAGAAGCAGGCTTCCCGCCGAGCAGGGAGCCCGATGTGGGGCTCGATCCCAGGACCCTGGGATCATGACCTGAGCTGAAGGCAGACACTTAATGACTGAGCCACCCAGGCGCCCCTCCTTTGGGAACATTAATATCTCCTAGTTTGAAAAGGAATTTGATTTAATCAAATTGAAATCTACATGTGAGTACTTTTTACCTGATACCTTGGTTCTAGAGCTAATCAAACTGTGTGAGGTTGATGTGGGAGGGCTGGGCCTTTCCACCAAGCCCATTGAGCTCTGCTCACAACTTGGTGTCTAGAGCAAGAGATGGAATTTGAAATGAAAATGTCTTCCACCATTTTCTTTTCTAGTCTTTTCCTCTCCTCTCCTCTCCTTTAGTCCTCTTCTCTCTCTCCTCTCCTCTCCTTTAGTCCTCTTCTCTCTCTCTCTATACTGAATAGAATTTCCTTCTATCAGCTCTACTTTGTAATTTAAAAAGGAAAATCTCAATTATTCTGGCCTGCTGGTTCTAACTCAGTTGTGAGTCTTAGTTTTTCGAGTCATGTTGCTGTTTCCATGAAATCCATTTTTGAGTTTGTAATGGGGAAGATGACATAAAATTAATTGGGGATTGTTACTCAAGTGCCTTAAATAAATGTTTTTATTACCTTTTCTTTCTTCAGATTTTTAAGTTTATGTTCCGGTTTTGCCTTGTTGCCCCCCACACCCTACTCCCCACAGCATAGGCCTATCAACATGATTGTATTTACATTTTAGTCTTAATATTCTCAGATTCATCCAGTCTGGCTGTTTGTGTAGCTCATAATCCTCTTCTATAAAATGAGGATAATTATAGCTATCCCATAGTTTTGACTTAAAAGTTCAATTTTATACTATATATGAATCTTTATTTTAATATTTGATTCTGTGATCTGTTTGCTAGTATTTTATCGCTAGTATTGCTAAAACAAAATTCTTTAATAAAATTTACAAAATCCAAAAACAGAATTCAAAGACATAGCAAATTTGTTGAGTATAAGTTCATAATTTACATTACATAGAGGTACTTTTATAATGTTAGTATTAAAAAGCCAGATTTTTATTCCAAATGTGAAATTATATTTCAAAAATATATGATGTGATTAAACATTTTACAATCATTTGACTATATATAATATTGAAATATAGTCTTCATATTAGCAGGTAATAAGAATATAATCTTAATATAATTAAGATTTTTACCTAACTATCTACTTGTATCCATTTCCTGGTCACATTCTATTATTCTTGTGTTATGCTCTTATTTTTTTTTCATTTTTCATTCAGTCTTGCTGTTTCTGAATACCACATTTCTCATTCCACTTCTGTTACTTTTTTCTCTGTTATTTCCAGAAATTTAAATAAAGTACTCCTTTCTTCACTGTCTCTGGTCACTCAACTATTTCTCCCCCTGTATTAAAGTTTAAAGCAGTCAAGCCCAGGCATCTTGATTGGAAGATTATATAGATTTTCTTTAAGTCTCCTTTCCTCTACTCATAAAACCTTTACTCAAATACCAGTCAAATATGTACACTGTGTTTTTCAAAATTCTGCTTGATATCAACTCTGAGGGGTACTTCCCAGATTATGATGAACTCCAGTGATCATATCTACTCCAGCTTCATTTGTATGTACACGTACAAGTAATTACCTGGGTAGAAAAATGTCAGAAATAAATGAGCAGACAAGGAGGATTTTTTTTCTTAAGTTTCACATAAATATGGAATAAAAAAGATGACAGGACCCATGGAATTCAGTACAAACATTCTGGGGAAGTGTTTCTGGCTTCCCTGCAACACCCGAGACAGTTTACAAAGGTGCCTTCCCCAATCTTCTGGAGTCTCTCAGCTATTTGACCTGCTTTGTTCTTTTCTACATACTCCCTCAGAGTGTCCTAGACCAAAGACCATTAATCATTAAGAGTTTACTTCAAATTTTATTTCTCCCGTTCTGTGAATTCATTTCACCAGGTCTAACTAAAGTTAAACTGTGTGGAAAATACAATTGTTCCCTGTCTATTTTTTTTCTATCACATTAGAGGTCTCAGATTAAAATTTTTTGTGACTGTTTCATAAATATTATAATAGAATATTGACAGGTATTTTCTCCTGACCTCATGGTTATGAATTTTGCATCTATTCTTTTCCTCTATAACTTCTTTCTTTACCTTTATGCTACTTGCAGAATTACATACCATAAATTTAGCTCACACTCAAAATATCTTTCTCCCTAAAAACAATTTGATCACTCCTTCACAGATCTGCTTGGTCTTTACTTCACTCCATAGACAATTGGATTCAAGGTGGGAGGCAGCAACAGGTAGAGATTAGCTATAGAAATGTGAACATGGAGAGGTATGATGAGTCCCCAAAAAACGATGAGTGAAGAAGTTGAAGAAGGCTGGGACATAGGTGATGACAATAACACATATGTGTGATGTACTGTGTTGAAGGATTTGTGGCGAGCATCTGAAGATGACAGACTCACTACAGCAGAGATAATCATGGTGTAAGACACGAAGATACAGAACATATCAAATCCTCCAATCAATATGGCAGCTATGAGACCATAGATGGCATTAATCTTGATGTTGCCACAGGACAGTTTGGCCACAGACATATGGTCACAGTAGGTGTGGTGGATGAGGTTGCCCCTGCAGTAGGGAAGACGCTTGATCAGGAAAACGAATGGGATCATGAGCAACATACTTTGACTGAAGGGGGCAAATCCAACCTTGGTAATGACAGTGTTCATAAGGATGGTAGAATAGCGTAGAGTGTAGCAAATGGCCACATAGTGATCCAGGGCCATAAGCATGAGCACGCCAGACTCCATACCTGCCAGCATGTGGATGAAAAACATGTGCACAAGGCAGGCATTAAAGTCAATCTCTTTGAGATTGAACCAAAAGATACATAACATATTAGGGACAAATGAAGTGCACCCACTAACATCTGTAAGAGACAATAAAGCTAGGAAGTAATACATGGGCCGATGCAGGCCCTCCTTATGGCTGATGAGGTAGATGAGCCCACAGTTCCCCATGACAGTCATGATGTACATGAAGCAGGATGGCAGGGAGATCCAGATGTGTAAGGCTTCTAGTTCAGGAATCCCATTAAGGATGAAGTATCTTGGTGTCAGGCTGGAGCTGTAGGCTCCATGCATGATTGTCAGTTGCAAAGCGTGTTACCTCTGTACTGTAAAGACGTCCTACACAAGAAGAGAGTAGTGAGATTGATTTTAGTCAGAAACAAAAGATGAACAATAATTTTGCATGATATAAATAATAAATTTAGGAGAAACATAATCTTTTTGTACTCACACTGTGTTATTTGATCCTACTGAGTAATCCTAGGCCTCTTAATGAAGCAAGAGAATGCTAACATAGTGCAAATATTATAACAGAGACCTGATCTCCTTTGGTTTTATACTGTAAACTCTATGTGTATGTGTTCATATTCTCAGGCCATGGTTTGATGGGTCAAAATTACATAATAAGTTACAACTTACAAATCATGGCCATGTTCATTTTGCACTAAATATCTAATTCTTGCTGGTAAACATGAAAGATTTTAGTATTTACATTTAACCAATGACATTGTTAAGCTCTATGTAGTGCTCACAGTTTCTATGTAGATAAGCATATATATCAATAATTACAGTTATTTTAGTTTCTTTTGGTATATTATTTTTAGCCCCAAATAACTATGAAAATTCTATTGGATGGGGTGAAAGCTTTCTTTTTATGTATTTATTTATTTTTTATTATGTTATGTTAATCACGATACATTACATCATTAGTTTTTGATGTACTGTTCCATGATTCATTGTTTGCGTATAACACCCAGTGCTCCATGCAGTACATGCCCTCCTTAATACCCATCACCAGGCTAACCCATCCTCCCACTCCCCTCCCCTCTAGAACCCTCAGTTTGTTTCTCAGAGTCCATAGTCTCTCATGGTTCCTCTCCTCCTCCAATTTCCCCCCCTTCATTTTTCCCTTCCTGCTATCTTCTTCTTTTTTTAACATATAATGTATTATTTGTTTCAGAGGTACAGGTCTGTGACTCAACAGTCTTACACAATTCACAGTGCTCACCATAGCACATACCCTCCCCAATGACTATCACCCAGCCACCCCATCCCTCCCACTCCCCCCACCACTACAGCAACCCTCAGTTTGTTTCCTGAGATTAAGAATTCCTCATTATCAGTGAGATCATATGATACATGTCTTTCTCTGATTGATGTATTTTGCTCAGCATAATACCCTCCAGTTCCAACCACGTCGATGCAAATGGCAAGATTTCATGCCTTTTGATGGCAGCATAATATTCCATTGTATATAAATACCACATCTTCTTTATCCATTCATCTGTTGATGGACATCTTGGCTCCTTCCATAGTTTGGCTATTGTGGATATTGCTGCTATAAACATTGGGGTTCACATACCCCTTCAGATCCCTACATTTGTATCTTTGCTGTAAATACCCAGTAGTGCAATTGCTGGGTCGTATGGTAGTTCTATTTTCAACTTTTTGAGGAACCTCCATACTATTTTCCAGAGTGGCTGCAACCAGCTTGCATTCCCACCAACAGTGTAGGAGGGTTTCCCTTTCTCCACATCCCTGCCAACATCTGTCCTTTCCTGAGTTGTTAATTATAGCCATTCTGACTGGTGGGAGGTGGTACCTCATTGAGGTTTTGATTTGTATTTCCCTGAAGCTGAGCGATGTTGAGCACTTTTTCATGTGTCTGTTGGCCATTTGGATGTCTTCTTTGGAAAAATGTCTGTTCATGTCTTCTGCCCATTTCTTGATTGGATCATTTGTTGTTTGGGTGTTGAGTTTAAGAAGTTCTTTATAGATCTTGGATACTAGCCCTTTATCTGATATGTCATTTGCAAATATCTTCTCCCATTCTGTCGATTGTCTTTTGGTTTTGTGGACTGTTTCTTTTGCTGTGCAAAAGCTTTTTATCTTGATGAGGTCTCAATAGTTCATTTTTGCCCTTGCTGCCCTTGCCTCTGGCGATGTTTCTAGGAAGAAGTTGCTATGGCTGAGGTCAAAGAGGTTGCTGCCTGTGTTCTCCTTTAGGATTTTGATGGACTCCTGTCTCACACTGAGGTCTTTCAACCATTTGGAGTATATTTTTGTGTGTGGTGTAAGGAAATGGTCCAGTTTTATTCTTCTGCATGTGGGTGTTCAATTTTCCCAACACCATTTGTTGAAAAGACTGTCTTTTTTCCATTGGAAAACCAGGGGAAAAGAAAGGGAAAGAAAGAAAAAAAAAAGGTAAAGATAAAAAAACCAACCAACCAACAAACAAACAAACAAACAAACAAAAAAACAGAATATGATTAAATACGATCAGTCTGGTGCATAGATCAGTGCCACACACTAGATTTTGGGTGTATTTTGGTCTGTTAGAAAAAAGTGCTTCCCAATATTTTAAAGAAAGAAAAACTTATATATGTACAAAAATAAGGGTAAATACGATGAAGGGATGGAATATGACTGTAAAGATGAAAATTATAAAAGATTTTATAAAAGGAATTGATAAGAAGTTGGTTGAAAAAAGAAAGAAGAGGATTTAAGAAAAAAAAAAGGGAGAGAATGTGATCAGGCAGGAGACTAGAACAAAACCATACACTGGAGATTTAGGGTATATTTTGGTCTATTAGAAGAAACTATCCCAAAATTTTAAAGAACGAATATACATATGTATATACATATATGTATATATGTATATACATATACATGTATATATGTATATACACACACACACATATACATATATGTATATATGTATATACATATACATGTATATATGTATATACACACACACACATATATACATATACACCAAAAATACATATATATATATATGTATATACACACACACACACATATATACATATACACCAAAAATAAGGTTAACTACTATGAAGGGATAGAATATGACTCTAAAATGAAAAATAAAAAAGATAAAATAAAAAAGATTTTTTTAAAAAAGGGATTGATAAGATGTTGGTTGAAAAAGGGAAAAAGAAAAATTAAAAAAAAAGAAAATTAAAAACATTAACTTTGAAAGGCTAAAGAATCTTGGGAAAAAAGCCATGAATTCTATGTGCAGTATTCCCCTAGCGCTGGAGTTCTGCCGTTCTCCTTGATAGGTAAACTTGGTCTTGGCTGGCGGCTCTTGCTGATCTTCTGGGGGAGGGGCCTGTTGCCCTGGTTCCCAAATGTCTTTGCTGGAGGAGGAATTGCCCCGCCGATGCTGGATCGGGCTAAGTAACCTCAGGTTTGCTCTCAGGAGCTTTTGTTCCCTGCAAACTCTCCATACAGCTTTGGAGGATGAGAGTGAAAATGGCAGCCTCCCAATCTCCACCCCAGAGGAGCCAAGAACTGGGGCCCCCACTCCTCAGTGCGCCCCCAGAGAAAAGCAGTCAATCACTCCCGTCGCCCCGGTCTCCGGCCGCACTCCATGCTCACCCGGCCTGTGACCAAGCGTTTCTATCTCTGGCACCCGACCCCGTGTGGAGTCTCCAAACCCAGCAGATCCCTGCGGTGCACTCCCATGCCACTCCTCCCTGGGGAAGAAGGGGAGTCTAACCCGGATCTGCTGCTTATTGGGCCCCTGCTGGAAGAGCGTGGCCTGACTGTGCTGCGGATCATGATTTATGGCAACCCCAAGCTGAGAGCCCACTCCTCAGTTCTGTCTCTGCAGCCACTTCCCTGCTCTGATACCTGGGAGCTCTGCTGCACTCAGGCATCCCCAGTCTTCCCGTGACCCTGAGGGTCCTGAGACCACACTGTCCCATGAGGGTTCCACTCCCCGCTTAGCCACCAGAGCGACGTCCCTCAGAGGAGCAGACTTCTAAAAGTTCCGATTTTGTGCTCCGCGGCTCTATCACTTGCCAGAAGCGGCCGCCAGAGGCCCCCTCCCCCGCCATCTATCCTCCCGATCGCCTTGGGTTCACTTCTCTGCACGTCCTACCTTCCAGTAAGTGGTCGCTTCTCTGTTCAGAGAGTTGCTGCTATTCTTTTCTTCGATCTCCTGTTGAGTTCGTAGGTGTTCAGAATGGTTTGATCTCTGTCTAGTTGAATTCCTGGGACCAGACGAAATTTAGGTCTCCTACTCCTCTGCCGTCTTGCCAAAATCTGAACTGATGGTTTGTAAAAGCAGTTTGCTCAACTGTAAATTGAGCAAACCATGGAAACATTAAGTAAACCATGGAAATTGTCACCACAACTTGGACCATAATAAGCAAAATATATAGTACTATCATAATTATTGTTAGTATTATTACATTATTTTGCTTTACAAAATAAATGAAACAGAACAATGTCTAGCCATCGCTTAAACCTCTAGTATCCTTACATCACACTCGGAGCAAAAGCCAGCATCTCTATATTTGTTTACAACATCCCATACAATTAGAACTCTTTTGAATCTCTAAATGGTCTCCCATTGCTCGAACTCTGATCCTCTCAGTCTATCCATCCCTACTGGAGCTTTCCCAAACTCAGCAAGCATGAACACAGTCCAGGCATTTCCACTTGCCACTTTCACTGCCTGCTTCGTTGTTCCCCAGATAATACCATGGTGCATACGTTCAACAGTTTCAGGTCTGCACTCAGTGTCAGACCCAAAGCAAGGTTTTTCCTTACCTTAATTCAAAATTGCAAGCCCCAGACCTCTGCCAATCTTGGCATAACATCCTGCTTTCCAAATTTTCTTTACTCCACAGTAATTAGTATTGTCCTTAGTCCCTCCCTAGAATGTAAAATCTATATGCACAGGAATTGCTGTTTTGTTCACTGCTGTGTCTCTTGCACTTAGCGTACTAACTGGCACAAGGAAAGAGTCTTAGAATGAATGAATGAATGAATGAATGAATGAATGAATTTCAAAATTTCCTTTTTGTTTGGTCTTCCTGCTTAGATATAAATACCTTGACAAATTAGAGTGCATATTGAAAAATGAGAGTATTTGGAGGATAGGTAAAATGGTTTCAAGATATCTAGAATCTTAAAGGGTTTTTTGTTTGTTCGTTAGTGATATTGGAGATAATTAAAACTGGCATGAGTACATGGAGTACAAGCAAGTAATTGTCTTTTGTATTATTTTGCACACTTTAATCGCACATATGATGAATAAGATAAGTTATAGGAAAGTAGTTTGGGATCAAGTATTATTATTCATTCATGCAGACAGAGATCTCTAGTAAGATAACAAAATTACTGTCATCAGATGTATTCAGGCAAAGGGGGAATAACATGTATCATGAATGCTGTCATCAGGAAGGTGGGGTACATGGTCACTGGAATTCCTTTCAACTTTTGCACTGATTCATTTTCATTTGTAGAGGTCTTACCACTTCCTAAGGAAGACTCTTCCATCTACAAAGAGAAGAATTTTTCTGTTATTGTGCAAACATTTGCTTGCCTATAACATTATCTCTTTGGTCCTTGGCACATCGGCACTATGGTGCTATTAACTACACTCAATTTTTTTCCCAATTCTCCCTCTTCCAGGCAGTTTGTGAATCCCTTCAGAAGTTGAAAGAATGAGATAATTTAGTCCTTCACATTCAGCCACCCTCTGACTCAAATCCCTGCTATTTAGTTGCAGATTTTCTGTGCATCTTATATATTTTCTTCATCTGAATCGCCCAAACTCACCCTGATGCCTGATGTTTTTAAATCTCCACTCATGACTGGTATTGCTCAGGAATTTGTACAGCATTGGTTAGGAACCCTCAATACTTAATGGCTTCTCTGGGGATTTTACAAGTGTCTTCTGACACTTCACAAATAGATGTCCCATAGGTCTCTGGTGGGACAGGAGGTAAATTTAGCTTTGTTGAAACTAGATCTATGCAGATTTCCCCTGTTATCTGAAAACAGAGTGTTCCTATGAAATGGCATAAAGCAAAAAGGCAATACTATTATTTATATAGAAAATTTTGTGAATATTTCCAGACCCCAAAATAACCCCTCTTGGGCTTTTCTGATACTTTAAGGTACATCTGTTAATGGATGCACAAAATAAATGGAGATAAAGCATAGATGCTCAAGACACAGTTCAAAGCCACGAGGGCTTGATGCCGAGATGCTGAGATGCTGAGTGTGGTTCCTGGGGAAGGAGCCTGGTGGCGTGCTCTGGTTGCTCAGGTGTGCACTGCCTCTGTAACATCTCATTGCACAACAAACACTGACCACTAGTTTTGCTTTTAGCCTTTTTTTTTTTTTTGTACAAGGGAAAATCTTCAATTTCTTGCATTTAGCAAAAAAAAAAAGTACTAATATATGTCTTTGGTAAAAGTAAAGTGATATAAGAAAAACTCTCAAAAAGTGGGGGATACCTGGTATTTAGACTATATTTGAGCTAGGAGAAAAATCCTCAATAGTTACCTTCAAATTTCAACAACTTTTCTCTGATGGAACATATGAGCTGTCTGGTATAAATCTAGAACTATTTCTAACTTCCCAGAGTGCAATTCTAGCTTCAAAACTTAAACATGCACCTATTATATGACTCAACAGTTCCACTCCTGGATATTTCCATAAGAAATCTGAAAATATATGTCTATACAAAGACTTGCCCATGAATTTCTAGAGCAGGTTTACTCAAAATAGCCCCAAACAGCAAACAAATGTCCAATAATACATGTGAGTGAATAAATGAATTGTAATAAATCCATGCAATGATATACAAGAAACAAATTAAAAAGAATAAACCACCAATACTCACAAAGCTGGAAGCATCACACTCACTGATTATGTCACAAAACATAGTACTCAAAACAGTATGGTATTGACATAAAAACAGAATAGACCAATGGGACAGAATCAAGAACCCTAGACCGCTATCTTACACCATTTGCAAAAATGAACTCAAAATGAAATAAAGACTTAAATGGAAGACGTGAAGCCATAAAACTTCTAGAAGAAAAACTGGGGGGCAGTCTCCTTGGCTTTAGTCTTAGCAGTGATTTTTTTTTTGATATGACAACAAAGGCACTAGAACAAAAGCAAAAATCAAGTGAGATTGCATCAAACTAAAAAATTCTGCTCAGCCGAAGAAACCATCAACAAATTGAAAAGGTGACCTGAAGACTGGAAGAAGGTATTTGTAAACCATATATCTGGTAAGGGATTAATATCCAAAATAAATAAGCAATTTGTATAATTCAGTAGCAAGACAAAACAAAACAAAATAAAACCCTGATGATTTTATTAAAAATGTGCAGAGGATTTAAATAGATATTTTTAAAAAGAAGACATACAAATGGCCAATAAGAACACAAAAAGGTGCTTTACATCACCAATCATCAAGGAAATGTAAATCAAAACCACAAGGAGATCACCTTAAATCTGTTAGCATGGCTATTATAAAAACAAAAACAGTAGATAATAAATGTTGGAGAGGATGTGGAGAAAAGGGAACTCTGGTGCACTGTGGGTGAGAATGCAAACTGGTGCAGCCACTGTGGAAAACAGCACAGAGTTACCTCAAAAAATTACAAAGAGAAATACCATATGATCCAGAAATCTCACTTCCAGGTATATGTCTGAAGAGATAAAATCATTATTTCAAAGCCATATCTGCACTTCCATGTTCATTGCAGCCTTATCACAACAGGCCAGGACATGGAAACAACTAAAGTTTCTATAGATGGATGACTGGATAAAGAAAATGTGGTATATATATTCAACAGAATATTATTCACCCATATGAAGAGGGAAATCTTGCCATTTATGACAAGATGGATGAACCTTGAGGGCATTATGCTGAATGAAGTAAATCAGGCAGATAAACACATACTTTATGATCTCACTTATGTGTGGAATCTAAAAACATCAAACTCATTGAAACAGTAGAATGGTGGATGCCAGGGGGAGAAGGCTAGGGAAAATTGGGAGATGTTGATCAAAGGGTACAAACTTGCAGTTATAAAATAATGTTTTAGAGAGTCTAATATATAGTGTGGTGACTACACTTAACACTATTGTATTGTATACTTGAAAGTTGCTGTAAGAGTAGAGCTCTAATGTTCTCACCATAATAATAGAATGGTAACTATGTAAGGTGAAGAATGTTAAATAACAGTATTGTGGCAAATATTCTGTATCATATCATCACATTGTACACCTTAAACTTACACAACATTTTATGTCAATTATGTCTCAATAGAGCTGGAAAAAAGGTACCTTTAAAAATCTATAGTACATATCATACATGTTGGTGAGTTATTTGATGTTAATCCAGAATTATCTTCTCAGCAATGAATTACACTTTCTTGAACATCCCAAAATATTTGTTTCAAGGTATGCGTGTGTGTGTTTGGGGGGGTGGTTACCTGAAAGTCCAAGTAAATTTTATCAACCACCAGGCACAGGCTTGTTTATATTGTAAATTACTATATGTTACTATAATAACAGCCAAATAAGATTTCTTTCAAACAAGTGACCACTTTTTATTTTATAATAACTTGTATCACTGCACTGCTGTGCTTTTTTTAAAAAAAATTCAATTAGCCAGCATATAGTACATCATTAGTTTCAGATGTAGAGTTCAATAGTTCATCAGTTGCACTGCTGTGGTTTTGTATTGTAGCATAAATCCATGTTTTCACATGATTCTTTAGAACCAGGTTTCTCTATCCCTAGTAGGCTTCACTCTGCCCAATCATCAGTAATGAAGCAAAGATGTCCCTGATCACTCTTCCTGTTAAACATTGCACAAGAGTGGTGTTGTAGCTAGTGAAGGAACCAAGAAAAAAATGCCAAAAAATACAGGAAAGGGAGAACAAAATGTTCTTCATTCACAAAGGGATGATATATATCTAGATAATCCAAAATAATCTATATAAAAATGTTAAAAGTAATGAGTAAATTTATCAAGAACACTAAATACAAGAACATATAAACCTCAATTTTTTAGAACAAGATTATTTAATTTTTCCTGCAAAATATTTTTTTCAGTACTAATTTTGTGCATGACATTGTTCTAAGTTTTGAAAAAGGTGGTAGGCAGATCTGTTTCCCAAAAGGATTTAATTTTGAAAGTCTAAACCATTTCAGATCTACATATGCTCTGTTGTACATATAAAAGATATGCCTTCAAAAGTCCTAAACTATGATTTGGGACAAAATAATTCCTAAGACAATTCCCAGTGGCTGAGCCCGCATCCTTAGGACCAAGATATATCTGATTCCTAAGTCTCTTTTTTCTTATAAACACACACAGGAAATCAATTCTCCTCTGAGACTATAGTAGAAAGAGATAGTAGCAATTAAGTTTTCCCAGCTCCCAACTTTAGAATCTCTCTCTCTCTCTCTCTCTCTCTCTCTCTCTCTCACACACACACACACACACACACACACACACACACAGAATAGAAAATTGCCCTCCTCCACTTGCCTCCTCATGGCCCCAAAATAGGTATTAGATCTCTCCAGCAGGACCAAAAGCATCACATAGACATGAATATGACTTAATCTGTGGATATGTCTTCAGTTTCTTGAAGAACTCCAGTAGCTTTCAGGGTGAGCACATTTCTGAATTGGGAATGCATTCTTCTTATTAAAGAAGTGGGTGCAAATTATGACAGCTGAGCTGGGAGGAGGCATAGAGAGTTGTCAGATAGTGTTGAAAAGACACAGTGTGCCCTACTATACAGCTGCTTTTACGTACTGGCTTACGTGCTGCATTTTCACTTTGGATAAAAACATTAATATTTCAGCTACTGAAATTTAATTCTTGTGAGGAGAATTCTAAAGAGAGGTAATCAGTCCCACTAGCTGTGGAAGCTAAAATGAGCATTTCCAAGATGCAGTGGAAGAAAACAGAAGAGTGAGGACAGCCTTATTCCATAGTTTTCTGTTTTTCATCCACTTTTTCTTTTAGGAAATTGCTTCCATTTCATTCATAGTTATAATAGTTGAATTATTTCTCAATTCAAAGGGCTTCTAGATTTCATATACTCAGCCTCAATCTTTTAAAAAATATATAAAATTTTATAAAAGGCATATGAGGAGAGCAGAGCCAAGTTTATACAATCTTAGATTTCCAACAGAGACACCTCTCAAGTGGCAGGGAGGTCACTTCTCATATGTCCAGGAGGTACTATTAATTTCGGCATTGATATTTTTTATTCAAAGAGACTATTTTCCTTTCAACATCCCACTATAGGACTATCACCCTTATTTTACTACTTGTACATTTTTTTCTAAATTATCATATTCCAGCCCAACATAACCCACTTCTTCAGACTTTTGCATCCTATATGCATCCATCATATGCTCATAACTTTGTTCCTATCTCCTCACATATACTATCACACCAAATAAATATTCTCCTCCTTACTATTAAATGTTTTGCCAATCCTTTTTTATGGGCTTTAAAATGTATTGAATATCTCCCTTATACTAGAAAAACTTAGTTTTGGAGTTTATGTAGGCTGGGAAATATTCAATTCTATGGCTCCCTGAAATTGTGATATAGGGAGAAAATAAAGTGCTATGTTCTAAAGGAAATGTCAGTTGTTTTAGTTTAAGATGATGAGTACCTCCATTCACATTGGATTAGACTAGGGTCCATTGGAAGAGACTCTAACCTTAGAACAACATTAAGGTCTTATAAGTTACTACATTCCCAGTGATTCTTCACCCACTGTTTATGGTGGTAGTGACCCAAGAGCAGTAATAGGTGGCCATTTGATGATATTAAAAGGAGATTATTATGTTTTTACCTTTAAGATCATTTTATGATTCATAGTTTTCTGAATTTAAGTTTCTTCCAAACCAAAAGGGTGGAATTTGTGCTAAAATTAACCCCTTTAAGTCATTGTCAGGGTAGTCCACTAGTAAGACTGATTACCTTAGAAAGGTGAGCCCACAAGAACCATTGAAAATTGTTAACATTTTAGAATGGAATAGGTACCTCTAAGATGATGAGCCCTTAGTACATGGCAAATATTTCCATCAATCCTTGATCATCCAGTTGGTCAGTTAGTGACTAACTTCAGCCTGGAGAATGGACTGCAAATTATGATAACAAAATCATGACAACCAGAAACCCCAGACACATCCAGATCCAGCACATCCATTAAACTCAGTCAGTATATCTTGTCAGTATCTAATGCTTAAGGCATGGACCCAAACTGTGTATATGTCACATAGTCAACATAAAAGACCGTATCTAGTGATTGATCTACAAGCAAGACAAATTAGCCATTATGAGGAAGAAAATCCTGCTGGTCAGTTACTCTCTGAACCTCCTCCTTCTCCTCCTCCTCCTTCTTCTTCTTCTTTTTTTTTTTTCTGCTTACAGAACAATTCTGTAACTGCTGTACCATGAACTTCCAATAGATGTTATGTTGTTCCTAAATGGCACCAGCCTAACTCCAGCTTCATTCATCTTAAATGGCATCCCTGGGCTGGAAGAAGTGCGCATTTGTGGATCTCCTTCCCCCCGTGCACCATGTACAGCATTGCCATCACAGGGAACTTTGGCCTTATGTACCTCATTGACTCTGAAGAAGCCTTACACAGACCTATGTACATTTTTCTAGCCCTTCTTTCCTTCACAGATGTGCTCATGTGCACCAGCACTCTTCCCAATACCCTCTGCATATTGTGGTTCAACCTCAAGGAGATTGACTTTAAGGCCTGCCTGGCCCAGATGTTCTTTGTGCACACTTTCACAGGGATGGAATCTGGGGTGCTCATGCTCATGGCCCTGGACCGCTATGTGGCCATCTGCTACCCCCTGCACTATGCTACTATCCTCACTGATGCGGTCATTGCCAAGGCTGGACTCCTCACTTTTCTTAGAGGTGTAGTACTTGTTATCCCTTTCGCTTTCCTCACCAAGCGCCTGCCATACTGCAGGGGCAATGTTATACCTCACACCTACTGTGACCACATGTCTGTGGCCAAGATATCTTGTGGCAATGTTAGGATCAATGCCGTCTATGGTTTAATGGTTGCCTTCCTGATTGGGGGCTTTGATATCTTGTGCATCACAATCTCCTACACCATGATCCTTCGAGCAGTTGTGAGTCTCTCATCAGCAGATGCTCAGCAGAAGGCCTTCAGCACATGCACTGCCCACATCTGTGCCATTGTCATCACCTATGTCCCAGCCTTCTTCACCTTCTTTACTCACCAGTTTGGGGGACACACTATTCCTCCACACATACACATTATTATGGCTAATCTGTATCTACTCATGCCTCCCACAATGAACCCTATTGTGTATGGGGTGAAAACCAAGCAGATACGAGAAAATGTCGTTAGATTCTTGCTTAAGGGAAAAGACAGTTCTCATAACATTTAAGTAGAGTCTTCTGAGAGGTTAGAATTCTCTTAGCCAGGTTGAAATCACCAAGTCTCTAAGGAAGTCTCCAAATGAAAGCAGATATCTGGCCACAGGAAATATTTCTATGGGACTTTAATTCTTCTACCTTTTTTTAAAGGGTACCACTATGCCCATTAGTAAAGACTTTCTCTCCTGAAATTCCATGTTCTTCAAAGATTCTTTTTTTTTTTTTTTTTTTTTTGAGTGAGCACACAAGCAGGGGGAGCTGCAGAGGGAGAGAGAGAAGAAGGCTCTCCGTTGAGCAGGGAGCCCAATGCGGGGCTGGATCCAGGACACTGGGATAATGACCCCAGCCAAGGCAGATGCTTTACCGACTGAGCCACCCAGGCGCCCCTTCTTCAAAGACTCTTACTCATAGGGGACAGTTATTGGATCTCTAGGATTAGAGTTGAACTTTTAAAAAATTTTAAATCCCTGGGAAACATGAGCCATGTTCATCAATGTCTGTGCTAATTTATTTATCTCAGCATTCTCCTGCCAAAAATACTTGGAGTTCATTCTTCTTTCCCAAGTTCTTTTCTCCTGCTTTATTCCCCAAGTTTATCAACTGTATATCCAGCAGTGCATACCTATGTTCATCAGAAATCTTCTAAAAGATGTAAGTTGCAGCATATTCATAATACCCAGAACATATATCCTTCAACATCCAAATTGAATAAATAATTGTAGTCTATTTCAAATACAATGTTGAGTGAAAGAGACCAAATAATATATATTGTGTGATTTCATTTAGATGAAGTTCACAAGCAGGCAAAACTAATTTTTGGTTTTAGAAATGAGGATGATGTTTAACATTGAGTATGAAAGTCTGGGGATTGATTGAACAGGGTATGAGGAGTGCTTCTGAGGTGCTGGCAGTGATTTAGTTCTTGACCTGAATGGTAATTACAAAGTATGTCCACTTGGTAATATTTCATGAAGCTGTACACTTATGATGTGTGCTCCTTTTGGTGTGCATATTATAGTTCAATAAAATATTTATTTAAAATAATATGTCTTGAGCACACTCTCTGAACTCTCTAAACTGTGAAACATTTTCTTCCTTGCCTCCTGTGCTGTTTGTCTGTCCATGGCTTACAAAGTATATATACTTAATTTCTTTCCATAGTTTGCTAAATTTAGTATCAATAATATGCATATTTGTATGCTCAAACAACACAGACGAGATAATCATTAAAAAAAATGAAAACCTCCATCTTGAAAATCTCTTCCATCTAGTTCCTTTCCAGAGATAGCCTCTTAAAAATATTGTGTGTGTTTATAGCTATTTTTCTTCTTTTTGGTGATTTCTTCTTTTACTCCAAGCTATGTTTGAACTTTAATTTGACTACAAACTACCCTGTTATAGACAGTGAGGGTTGTAACTCAATTACAATATCTGTCACCTGTGTGATTTGTACATACTTATTTGTGTGTGCATATAGTGCGTACAGGTATACACACACAATGTGTGTCTCTGTAGTTTCCTTCTTTCCCTACTACTTCCAACCTCAGTGCTAATCAGATATATTTTTAATTTCCTGTTCTTTAAAAAATTATTTATTTATTTATTTGAGAGAGAGAGAGAGAGAGAGAGAGAGCGTACAAGCAGGGGTAGCAGCAGAAAGGGAGAAGTCGGGTCCTTGCTGAGCAGGGAGCCCAAAGTGGGGCTCGATCCCAGGACCCTGGAATCATGACCTGAGCTGAAGGCAGACATTTAACCTACTGAGCCACCCAGGATCACCTTTAATTTCCTGTTCTTAAGATCAGTACCATTAGCTACAATTCTAGAAATCTTCTTAGATTTATCATTCGATTGCAATAGCTGAAAACTAATAAAACAGTATTTGAATTACTATAATTATACAAATATTGATATGATTATTGGATATAAATGTATATTACTTTACAAACAGGTCAGGATTACATTCCCTTCTGTATCTGTCCAATGTCACCATCCTTATTATTTTTGCAGGAGAATATTTCCAGCATCAATACTTTTCAGAGATATCTGATAATGTATTTCACCCATAAAACAATGAAAGGATTTCTATGGAAAAAGGGCAAGCAGACAATTAGAAAATGACTTTTATAACAGAAAAGAATGACTGATGGCAAAAATAAGTAAGGGAAGGAAAATAAAGTTGCAAAAATCTCACAGAAAGAGAAAAAAGGCAAGGCAATATAAAATGTGAAAAAAAAAATAAAGAAATATGAAAGTTCTGTCCAGGAGGGCAGAAGTCTCACTTTTAGGATTTACATTAAAAGTGAAAACTGTTCAGGCAAAGGGAGAATTTTTCCAAACAACTATAAAATAATATTCCCTATAACAAAATTAAAAATTTGTATTTTAAGGGTGCCTGGGTGGCTCAGTTGGTTAAGCGACTGCCTTCGGCTCAGGTCATGATCCTGGAGTCCCAGGATCGAGTCCCGCATCGGGCTTCCTGCTGAGCAGGGAGTCTGCTTCTCCCGCTGACCCTCCCCCCTCTCATGCTCTCTCTATCTCATTCTCTCTCTCAAATAAATAAATAAAATATTTAAAAAACAATTTGTATTTTAAGAAATAATCAAGAAATACCAAACTACCTAGAAAATTGTTCATAAAAACTCAAACCTGGACATGCTACTATGAAATTAAAGAACATAAAGATAATGTAAAAACCCTTAAAATATTCAGGTGGAAAACAAACATTAAAATGTTAAAAAAAGTAAATTCATATTTCTGTAATTGAAAAGGTTCCTTACCAATAAATATTGATGCTGGAAGACCATAGCCATTTTCTTCCTTATGAAAATAATTATTAGATACAATTCTGTTCTTAATTTAATAACCAAATATGTGAATGGTAAAGTTATTTTAGATATGCAAAAATGAAGAAAGGAGATCTGTGTAACTACTTTTCTTACAAAGTTATTTGAGGATGTACTCCAGCAAAATGACAGAATAAACCAAAACATGCTCATACATGGAATTCAGACATTAGTGGTTTCAGTCTAGGAAAGGAAAAAAGAATTCCCAGCACTCTGAATGAAGAAGATTGAAGATGAGAATAATTTCTTGTAGACCAACTTTCAACGATTATTCTTGTGTTCAATTTCTTCTGATTATATTACTAGAAACTTACACATTCATACATATTTGCTCCCTCCCTCTCTCTTTCTCTCTCTCCCTCCCTCCTTCCATAACAAGATTAAGTATTATTTATTTAGACACACTAGGAATTAATTTATCCTGGATACTTTACATGCATTATCTCCAATTTTGAATCAATTCTGCAGATAGTCATCATTCACTGCATTTTATTTTTAAGGAGACTGAAACTTGGATGAGTTCATTAATTTGTCATAGGCTACATAGATTTTAGGTAGAGATTTGGGATTTGAACGTAGAAAACTCATGTTGTTTCTTTTTTTTAAATTTTATTTTATTGAAGTAAAAATACTTCACATGAAATTATCCTCTTAAAACATTTTAAGTGTACAGTACATTTGTTGACTGTACATACAATGTAAAGCAGATCTCTAGAGCTTATTAAACTCGCCTAACTGAAACTTTATGATGGCTATTTAGTAATTTTCCCCTCTCCCCTGTCTTGGGAAACAACCATTCCACTCTTTATTTTTATGAATTTGACTGTTTCAGCTACCTCATAGATGTGGAATCATGCACTACTTGTTCTGTCACTGACATTTTTCACTCAGCATAATGTCTTCATGGTCATCCATGTTGTTGCATATTTGCAAAATGTGCTTCTCTAAGGTTGCATTGTATTCCATTATACATATATACTACATTTCTTTATCTATTTAATCACTTCCCTTTCCTACTTTTCTTTTTTTCCCCTACTTTTTTAAAATATATGTTACTTTAGTATCTCCTTGCAATTTGATAGGAGGAATGTCAGAAGGAAGACAGCAGTTTCTTCTTTACTATCACATAACCACATCTTTATTTCCATTTTCTTGAGAGGGATTATCTTGTATAAATTTTAAAAAGTGATTAGAAAAAACTCATTTAAGTTAATGTGTAAGTCACCGAGAATTGATTTGTCCTTTTTTAAATTTTATGAGATATAATTAACACATAAAATTGTATAAGTTTAAGGTGTACAACATGTGTTGATTTGATACCTTTTTATATGTTACGATATGATTACCACTATAGTGTTAGCTAACACCTCCATCTCCTCACATAATTATCATTTCTTTTTGTGGTGAGAGCACTTAAGATCTATTCTCTCAGTAAGTTTGAAGTTTAGAGTACAATACTATTATCTATAATCACTATGCCGTGTCATATCTCCAGGATTTATTTATTAGTCAAACAACATATACCCATTTCCTACTCCCCCAGCATCTGGTAAACATCATACTACTCTGCTTTTATGAGTTTGGCTTTTTTAGATTCTATATATAAGTAAGATCATACAGTATTTGTGTTTCTTTGATTTGTCTCACTTAGCATGATGCCCTCAAGGCCCATCCATGTTGTCATAATTGGTGGGATTTTCCTTTTTTCTCATGGCTGAATGATATTCCATTATCTGTGTGTGTGTATATATAAATACACTATTCAATGATGAAATGGCCCATGAATTATGATCCTGATTTTTTTAAAAATTACATATACATGGAAATAAAGACCCACTAAATCTTAATAGCAGGTATTTCTTGGTGTCAGAAGTATATGTTATTTAGGGGTGCCTGGGTGGCTCAGTTGGTTAAGCAGCTGCCTTAGGCTCAGATCATATCCTGCAGTCCTGGATAGAGCCTCTCATAGGGCTCCCAGTTCAGCTAAGGATTCTACTTCCCCTCTCCCTCTGCACCTCCCCCAACTTGTGCTCACACACTCTCTCTCTCTCTCTCAAATAAATAAATAAAATCTTTTAAAAAAAATGGAAGTATATGTTACTTAAAAAGGTTTTAATTATTACATTTTTCTTATTTTAAGTTAGGGAGTATAATATTTTAGAAATTTGAATAACAAACAACTAAACACTTATTGATTGTAAAGTCACACACACACATACAATTTGCTTCATTTTTAACCACTTTAGACAGAATTTCTAACTTGTAATCTTAATGGTGAGATATCTGTACCATGGGAATTCCCTTCTGCATTGCCCTCATTTGAGGACCAGCTATGGTTTAGTGTTTTATTTTTCCTTCAAATATATGAAGCTTTGTATCATGCTTTCCCTTAGGGCTCCATTGTCTCTCAGGTCTCTTAAGCACTGTCTCACACAGAGACTTGGAAGTCCTGAGCATGAGATTATGCCCTTCCCATGGGAAGTCAGCCAGATTAAGCACTTCTGACCTAAATTCTATGAGGTGAAACCAGGGTGCTACCTTCATATACATTCCTGGGCCCTCACCCTGGCATAAGCACCTCTCATACTCCTTATCTGGAGCTACACTGTAGGTAAGGTAATGCCTTCCAGATATTTTGATCCTAGGCTACTCCATGATAAAGCCTCGGCTTTTTCCAACCTGCCTGTGTGATCCTCAGGATCAAGGGCATTGCCCTGTAGAGGATGTTATTGGTGATTTTTTTAAGCTAGGGAAAATTAGGAAAGTAATGGTCATTCCACATTCAAAGCAACAATAGTACTAACAAGGGATGTGTGCTCTTCTGTGGGAAGAGAGAATCTAGATGATATCAAAATCTCTTTTACAGTTTAGGGAATTCTTCTGTTTATGTTTATTCATTTCACAAATATATGGTATAATGACAGAAGCAGAGGATTAGAATAATAATCCTAAAATGCCGTAGTTCAGGGAAAGATAAATAGGCACACCCTTTTCCCTCAAAGTCACTAGCTCACATTTCCCCACCCTGTTTCATTTCTTCAATTCATCACACAACTTGCAGTCAGCCAATCTAACTCCAATTAATTTAATTTTAATTCGGGAATTGTCCTCATTCATGGGGTGAAATAGGTGGGAGATTGGCCCATATAATAAAGAGCTTATAGGTCAGTAAAGGGATAATAAAAATATACAAATAGTTCTAGCACAGGTCTTCAGGTTAGCATCATTATAAAAAATAGGGAAAATAATGGAGGTACCAGAGAGGAAGAAAGGCAACTTTCAAGTAGAGTATCTGGTTTTGCTTAAGAGAGAGGGGCTGTGTCACCAGTATTTAGTGTAGGGAGCACAGAATTCTGTATCTTTCAGCATGCTATAAAACCTACAGAACGCTGGTTATGTAAAATGGCCATGATAATACTGAATTAGCAGACTCATTATAGGAATGTGATTAAATTCATAAACGATTTTAAATAAGTAAGTAAATATATTTTAAATAGGCAAATATAGAAAACCAAAAGGTATTGCTGCTGTCTTTTCTGAATGCAAGTGAGAAGAGGTTTGAGTTGCTATGCAAGTTGGCTGTTTATGCACAAGGTAAACCTAAAACAACCAGAGCAGAGGCAAAGAAAGGCCTTATGCACCTTGCCAAAGCATTCATTGCCTGACACATGGTAGATGCTTAATGGAAAATTTTAAAATTTAACAAATGGAATTGCTTAAGTTAATTTAGGGTCCATAACTTGAAATATTCAGGCTTGAAATATTCAGTGATAACATCATAGGTCAATAAAAAATTGAATTTGACATTTCAGGAAAAATGTTATAAAACAATAACAAAAAAAATTTGAAACAATCTCAAAGAATCTAGAACTCCTTTCTCTGGATCTAGCTTTTCCTGACATTCTTTTCTAGGGGATCATGGAGAAGATTCTTCAGGTGTCCGATACAATTTTATTCTGTATTTCAGACCCTAAATTCCAAAAAAAAAGAAAAAAAGAAATGTTGTCATAGGCCATCTCTAGAGAAACATAGCATAGCATGGAAGGGAGAAGAAAGTGAGAAAGCAAGGCTTCTTGGCCTTCCTACATCCTAAGCAGTAGCTGATTCATCCAGATTTTTCTGGGGGTTGGGATCAAGTGATAATATAAAGGAGGCTGTTTTCTGTTTTAAACAGCCAGAGGCAACAATGGGTGCTGCACACACTTTGTGTCAAACGGCTGTCAAGCATAGGATGAGGGAACACAGAAGCAGCAGTGATGGTGTCAATCACGGTACTCTCCATCAGATCCTGGAGGCTTAGACACCTGGACCAGGTAATGGAGCCTACCATCATCAAGGAGGGAAGAGAAAATATGATTGATGTGTGGGGGTTTGGTGCAGCATTCATGGTATAGTCTGCTTTTGGTAGTACAGTGTGTTGCTTTGTCTCTTCCACTGGAAAAGGCTCAACACAAGACTGAATGAAGACCTTGTGGTGCATTTCTCTTCCTATACTTTTGTGATTATTCTACTTCCAATCCTTTCCTGTATTCTGTCTCCTTATTAATTCCCCAGAACCACAGGCAAAATAAGGAAGTGGGGGAGTTCCAGGGTAAGTCTGAATGGTACTTGCAACCAAATTACCTCCCCCTTTGGAAGAGAAAGTATGAATCATCTCACACAACCCTGTTCTTTACCTGGAAGATGGCTGGAGTACTGGGCAGGGAGAAATTATAAGCAGGAGGAGCTGTAGAGGTCCCAAGTTAGAAACATGAAGCCTCATATTCCTCCCGAGAAACAAACAAACAAATAAACACAAAAACAAAAACAAACAAACGAGAAAGCAACTGACTGATGTACTGTTTGTTAGCCTTAAAAAGGATTTGGCTTTAGTGGAACAGGTGTGAAGTCTGAGCTAGAAAAACTTGGATTTCAAAAAAAAAAAAAGAAAAGAAAAGAAAAGAAAAACTTGGATTTCATTCTGAAATAATCACTAATAGATTTGGGAAGCAAATTAAACAACCTGTGCCTGGATTCCAGGATACATGGGCTTCTTTAAAGGAAGAAACAAAACAGATGAACATAGGGAGGAAAAAAAAGAGAGCAAACCTGAAAACAGACTCTTTAACGATAGAGAACAAACTGAGGGTGGCTGGAGAGGAGGTGGGCAGGGGGATGGTCTAAATGGGTCTTGAGTATTAAGGAGGGCAATTGTTATTAACACTGGGTATTGTGTGTAAGTGATGAGTCACTAAATTCTACACCTGAAACTAATATTACACTGTGTGTTCACTAACTGGAATTTAAATAAAAACTTGAAAAAGAGAAATTAAATAAACCCATAAATAAATAAAGAAATAAACAAAGAAATAAATAATGGAAGTAACATTCTCCCTCAATGTTCAAAGAAAGTGACTTGTCAAGATAAGTACATGACAAGCGTCCCTTGGGTGGCTCAGATGGTAAAGCATCTGCCTTCGGCTCAGGTCATGATCCCAGGGTCCTGGGATGGGGCCCCACATCAGGCTCCTGGCTCATCAGGGAGCCTGCTTCTGCCTCTCCCCCTGCTCATGCTCTCTCTCTCTCTCAAATGAATAAATAAAATCTTTAAAAAAAAAGATAAGTACATGACAAAGAGATTTCAAATAAGGGAAAAAATGGAACAAAGTCAACATAAACTTGAAGTATATGTAGGATTTGGGGATTGGCATGAAATCTATCAAAATTTAAGCAGGAAATGCTAGGATACACATCAAAGCAGGAGCACCTAAATTTGACTCTATTAAATTCAATGCCAAGAAATTTGAGCCCTACCTTCAAATTGATGGGAAAACATAGAAGATTATTAAGCCGTGGATTAAAATATCCTCAAATTATGCTATAAAACAAATTTGACTTGAAAAATACAAGAGGCCAACCCAAGAAATAGGTGGATGTAGCTAGGTGGTCTTTCAAAGACAGTAAGAGTGGTGATAGGAAGGGCAATATTAGAAATGTTTCCGGATTAAAAAATAGAAGTCTTGTCTGAGAATAGAGGACAGGTAATAGACATGCTGAAGTGATCTGGACAGAGTGAGAACTGAAGCACCTTGAGCTGTAAAGGAATTTTACCCAAGGTGAAGGAGAAGAATACCTGAGAAGATCACAAAGATGCTGGTAGCTCACGTGGTAGAAAATGACACCATTGTCCAAAAGACAGATCTCAAGAAAATGAACCTATTCTGGCATGGGATAGAGGCTGAAGTGATGAGTTTAGTCTCCAACATGGTGAATTTGAACTGTCCGTGGAAACGTCCAGCATGCATTTAGAAGGAGGACTCGACAGTTGTTACATAGTTTCTTATAAAATTAACTACCTTAAAATTATCTTCATGTTGGCTAGATTTGAGGTAATGAGAGTGGACATATTCTAAGAAAGAGAATATGCTTTTCAAGAATTATGTAAAAACAGAAGACATGGAAAGGAGACAGATGATTTCATTTGCCTTGGCGAATTACAGGGTATTTGAGAAAGGGAAGTTCTTATTTTTCTTTCTTTTTTTTTTGGTTTTGTTTTATTTATTTGTTTGTTTGTTTGTTTATTGTTGTAGAGGTTCTTATTTTTCTCTTTCATGGGACAATCAAGTTAGCTTGACCTTCATGGCCACTATCCTGGTATCTCGTAGCCATATAGCACCTATGCTTGTATTTTGAATTAATATACCCAAATCACCATGATACTAACCTAGGAGTAAAATAAACTTCTGATTATTTTTCAGAACTCTTTGAGGAAGGTATCATTAGTCATACATTATAAATGAGTCACTGAGGTTCAAAAGTGAAGCAAACTTCACCAAGTCATAAAATTGGTATGGAAAGAGCTAAAATTTGAACAAGATCTTATTTGATATAAATAACCATAATCTTCCCATTACATATTGCCACACAAGATTAATGTGTTGAGCAAATTTCAGGCCTCCTCCATGCAATGATAACTTGCTATCATAAGCTAGGTACTCTGTCATATTAGGATGCAGAGTAAAGAGATTGCATGAATGTTAGAGTCATATATAAATATCCTTTCTATCCCAGAATCTAGTTTTATGACACATCATTTGATATCTCTGTGCCTCAGTTTCTTCTATCTGATGTCAAAGAAAATAACCACTTTGTAATTGTGGCTTTACAATTACATTTAGACACTTAAAAAACATTCACAATCTTACCCTAATGTAGTATTGTTCAATAAATGGTGTATTTTCATAGTCACGATTATTTAGAGTTGTTGGTACTATTATGAATGTAACTATATTCCAAATTTAAGTTTGCATTCTCAAGGATGTTCTGAATTAAATTTTTATTTCTTAATTTCTTCTTCTCAGGACAGAGACTTCTGGATAAATAGAGTTCCTCTACTGAATTAGTTATGCTGGTTTCCAATAATTCATATGTTGTCCCCAACCTTTTATTCTTAATGGAATTCCTGGTCTAGAAAGAGTACACGTATGGATCTCCCTTCCATTCTGCACAATGCATATCATCTCTCTTGTGGGAAACCTTGGCCTTGTGTACCTCATTCATCATGAGGAGTCCTTATATCCCACAGTGTATTTCTTTCTGGCCATGCTGTCCCTCACTGACCTCATTACCTGCACCACTACACTACCCAATGCACTCTGCATCTTCTGGTTCAATTTCAAGGAAATTAACGTCAACACTTGCTTAGTCCAGAGGTTCTTTGTTCATGGCCTCACAGGTGTGGAGTCTGGTGTGCTCATGCTCATTGCTCTGGACCACTATGTGGCCATTTGCTACCCATTGCATTATGCTACCATACTCACTAACCCTATCATTGCCAAAGCTGCACTTACCACCTTCCTGAGGGGTGTGTTGCTGATGATTCCTTTCCCATTCTTGGTCAAGCATTTGCCCTTCTGCCAAAGTAATATTATCTCCCATACATATTGCGACCTCATCTCAGTGGTGAAGTTGTCCTGTGCCAGCATCAGGATCAATGTCATCTATGGTCTGATGGTTGCCCTCCTGATTGGAGTGTTTGACATCTTGCTGTATATCTGTGTCTTACACTATGATCCTTCAGACTGTGGTAAGCCTTTCATCAGCAGATGCTCGGCAGAAGGCCTTCAGCCGCTGCACTGCCCATATATCTGCCGTCATCATCACCTATGTTCCAGCATTCTTCACTTTCTTTACCCCCTGTTTTGGGGGACAGACCATTCCCCCCTCTCTCCAAATCATTGTGGCTAACCTTTATCTTCTACTTCCCCCAGCTCTCAACCCCATCTTTTATGGGATAAAGACATAGCATCAGAGACAGTGTCATAAAGCTCTTCCAGGGTGAGAAATGTACATGTATGCAGGACAATTGAAATTAGTAGAAGACGAATGAAAAAACACCAAGGAAGCCACTCATGTGTTACATCATACATTCACTCGGGAGGTATCTTATATTGTCCAGGTCTATCCCAGAGTATGTTTTCTGCAGTGATAGAAGGGAAATTTGTTGCTAATTCTGGATTTATAACCCAGTGCCTTCCCTTTATTTTTCTCCATCACTAATTTTAATCAGGTAATTGATATGGGTTCCTTATAATTTTTCTCTAATGTATCCATGTAAGATATTTCTTAACTTTCTGAGAGAGGTCTTTAGTGTCTTTTCTATGTTTGTAATCTTGCTATTGGAGAAGAAACAAAATGGCTTTTCAGGACTTTTTCCAGCCTGGGCAGTTTTTGAAACTAAAATGCAGTTTATGAATTAGGTTGATAATAGGCAGATAAAACTGGCAGTCATGGCTTTTAAAAGAATGGCATTTAGTAAACATCATATTGTAAAAAGCTTTGCAGACCAATTTACTCAAGAATAAAGAATGCTTACAAGGTATAAGTTCGCCCTTCATAATAAAGGCAATATATGACTCAAAACACCTATACAGTTTCTCAATATTGATTTATTTTTCCTCACTGATATCAGGGTTTTGTTTCCTCTATTGAATAAAATTACTTACTAAGAATACTATGGACAGTCTTAATAATGCTCAAATCTACCAGAGGTATGAAAACTTCTTGGATATAGTCTCTCCACTATAATCTCTTAGTTCAGTATCTCTTTTCTGGCACGCTGATCATCAGTGATCTCTCTTCAGTTTCCTCCCCTTTATCTCGAGCATCTGATGCACCATTTGTTGAGGTGTTGTCCATGGACCCCTGAGGGCTTCAAGACCATCTTGGAAAACCTAGGAATCACAACAATTTTTAGAGTAGTATTAATCTATTATTTGCCCTTTTCAGTTTCATCCTTTTACCAATATAGAATGAGTTTTCCAGGGTCTATAAGATGTGTGATTATTATTTGTAAAATATGCCAACATTTAGAAGATCTGCATAACTCAGTGAGTCAATATTTCTAAATGACAAGTTTTGATGCTACAAAATGATGAATGTGTAAAGATTAATTCCAGTGCAAGATAGAACAGTTTTTTTGCATTTATTTCACATTTTTTAGGATAGTTGACACACGAAGTTTATACATTGTGCTATGCTCAACATAATCATAGCCATCATCTGTCATCATATAACACTATTACAATAAATGACTGTATTACTTATGCTGTTTGTTCATTCTCTGTATCTATAGGTCTGATTCTGCTTTTGTTTGTTCATTCATTTGTTCTTTTATTAAGTTTTTAATTTTAATTCCAGTGTAGTTAACATACAGTGTTATATTAGCTTCAGGTGTACAATATAGTGATTAAACAATTCTACACATTAGTCAGTGCTCACCATGATAAGTGTATACTTTAATCTTCATCACCTATTTCCCCATCCCCCTACTCACCTCCCCTCTGTTTATTCATCTGTATTTTGTTAGATTCCACATATGAGTGCAATCATATGGTAATTGTCTTTTTTAGTCTGACTCAATTCATTTAGCATAATACCCTTTAGGTCTACCCATGTTATTGCAAATGGCACAATCTCATCCTTTTTTTATGGCTGTGTAATATGCTATTACACACACACACGCACACACACACACACACACACACACACACACACACACTCTTCTTCCTTATCCATTTTTCTATCAATGGACACTTAGGTTGTTCCCATATCTTGGCTACTATAACTAATGCTGCAATAAACATAGGGGTGCATGTATGTTTTCAAAGTAGTTTTTTCATTTTCACTGGGTAAATGCCCAGTGATTAAATTAATGGATCATATGGTAATTCTATTTTTAGATTTTGAGGAACCTCCATACTGTTTTTGCACAGAGACTGCATCAATTTACATTCCCACCCACAGTGTACAAGGGTTGTTTTTTTTTCTCTATATCTTCACTGACTCTTGTTACTTCTCGTCTTTTTGATTTCAGCCATCTAACACTTATGAGGTGATATCTCATGGTTTTGATTTGTATTTCCCTAATGATTACTGATTTTGAGCATCCTTTTGTGCATCTGTTGGCCATCTGTATCTTTGGAAAAATGTCCATGTCTCCTGCCCATATTATATTGTTGTTTTGTTTTGTTTTTTGGTTTGAGTTATATAATCACTGTGGTTTTAATTTGCCTTTCCCCTTTGACTGGTGCCATAAATTTCATATGAATATTTCCCATTTAGATTTCTTTATTTTGAAGTATCTGAATCTTCTGCCAATTTTTCTATTGAATTTTCTAATTTGTTAGAATTTGTATTTGTTTGTTAAATGTAGTCATTGAAAACTCCCTCTCTCTATCTCTTTCTTTCTCTCTCTTCTTCCTGTCTCTATCTCTGTTTATTGCAATTGCCAAATTTTCAGAATCTAAAATTGGCATAACATTTTTTCTTTTTTTAAATTTTTTTTTAATTTTTTATTGTTATGTTAATCACCATATATTACATCATTAGTTTTGTGCAGTGTTCCATGATTCATTGTTTGTTCATAACACCCAGTGCTCCATTTTTTTTTTTTTGGCATAACATTTTTAACTGATGTATAGTTCATATAAATTCTTTCAATTTTCTCCATCATGTTCTGTATCGTAAATTCTTGCTCCCTAATCCAAGTTATTAATTGTACTTGGCTATCATATTTAGTCTTTTTAAAACTGAAATACTTCTACTGAATTTCTTTGAATTCTATAAAATTGATATTTTAGAAGTTTTTTTAAGTAGATTTGCTCTCATCTTTGATTGAGTATTCCTCATGATTAGATACAGATTATGCAGTTTGGAATATATTTACATATTTTGGCCTTCTCAGTGCCTCACAACACTAAGGGCATATGCTGTCATTTGATTCCATTTTGGTGATATTAACACTGATATTTGGTTAAGGTTGTCAGTATCTTCCAGCCAAACACACACTTGCAGTCCAACTAAGCTGGATTTAATACTTGCTGCAAAAGTCTGAAAACCTGTGAAATTGTGAGACATCTCCATAAAGGCGTTTTAAAAAGAGACTTTCTTTTAACACGCGTTAGAAAATGTAGCTAAGGCACTAATTCAAGCATGACATTCTATGGAGTTGTGGGATATGTGGAAGATGTCTGAAGTACATAATTACATGGTCTTCTGTCTGGTAACTAAACCACAGCATTCAGAAGCCAATGGATAGAGAAAGAAGTATTTTTTTTAAATTGTTTTCATCCCTAATAACCTATGTTTTGTTTTTTTCTTTTTTCCTCTCAATTTAGTCTCTATTGGTAAGAAGTTCTAATTTCCAAGTGTAGGAGATCTCTTCTACCTGAGACACAGTGCCTAAAACTATGGCTGCTACTTGATTATTTGTGGATGGCCCTGCCTATAGATCAGGAAGTATAAAAGGAGTAGCTCTAGTGGCAGAAATACTTAACCCAGATGGTCATGAGGAGATATGTTGCTGCTGCATTTTGGTTGGTGGGGGAGGGTAGCAGATGATGTTTGGAACCAGGTGGTATATATATACCACCAGGAGTTCAATGCAGACCTCTTGGTGTTTCTAATTTCTGGTGATTGTCAACAGGCAAATATAGCTTTAAAAGACTGGAAAGGCATAGAAACCCAAGGTTTTCGTCCCTTCAGGGATGAAGATGTAGAAATTTGCCTTGGCATAAAACCTAGACTAGCAGAAATTCCAACTATGGGAGAGGAGAATCTATAATAGGAAGTAGAATAGGGAGATGATGGTTATCATTTACGGCTTCAGGATCAACTACAGCAATGGGTTTGTATATTGTCGCATTAACCTTCCTATTGCAAGTTGTCTTTTTTTATTATAGAAATTGTGACTGGCTGCTAACTTAAAAAGGCCATGAAAAGCTAGACTTAATATAATGTGGAATAGCACTGCATTTGGATCGTGTGGGTGGTCAAATATAACAGATGTTGTTGGTACCCCTTCTGTAGCCTCTTGGCTCTCAGTTACCTATAAATAGTGTCTTTTTTCAAGTGATGACTCTGCTTGAGAACTTTCTCTAGCTAGCAGGCAGAGAAGCCCAGAAGTGATCAGGGATTAAGTCACCTAAGTCCCATGAGTTGGAGTTGGAGGGCAAATACTCAGATGTTCTCATTTCATGGTGGGAAAATGCTGATACATGTCCCATAACATTATCTATAAAATATCCTCAGATGTACTGAATCCATTTACCTACAATCAGTAACCTGCTATTTACATGCCTTATACTGATTTCCTTTCCTTCCCTGTCTTATGTTCCCTCTCATCAATGTTTCCCAGTATCATCTACCAAATAAAATTTTAAGTCAAATTCTTACCTCAGATCTGCTTCTGGGAGAACTCAGCATAGTGTAGTGTCTTTCTAAACCAAACTATATATGTGAGAAACCACTTACCTGAAGAGAGATACCCAGCATTTATTTTATTTATAATATGTACTAATACTAATAGGTGGATAAAAGGGAATATTATCATTTTAATTTTAGTGATGAAGTTCAAAGAGTTCATACAGATGATAGGGAGCCACTTTAGGATTTGAAACTTGGTGTATTCTGATTCCAGAACCAAAGTTTTTAACTGGTGCACTATATTTCTTCACCTTAAACAACTACTGGCTCTGAAGGAGAAAAATGAAATTTTGATTCAGTCATTTACTTTTCTCTTAGTTGATGCTAAAGAAAGAATAGAAAAGATTGAGTGACAAAATATATGAATCATATAGTAATTTTAGGAATTATGGATAACAGGATTCATTGTGGTTTAAGAACTAAAAAGCATTTATATATGGACTACTTAGTTAACAACAAAGTGGCATTTACATAAAGTACAAGAACAGGCCAAAATTAATCATGTAGATAAAAGTCAAGAGAGTGCTTAATGGGATGCCTTAGTAGTTCAGTCGGTTAATTGATCTCAGGACCCTGGGATCAAGTCTTGCATCGGGCTCCTTGCTCAACAGGGAGCCTGCTTTTCCCTCTGCCTGCCACTTCCCCTGCTTGTGCTCTCTCTCTGACAAATAAATAAATAAAATCTTAAAAAAAAAGAGAGAGAGTGGTTACTTTTAGGTTACTGACTTGGAAGGGGCATGAACGGAGCAATTCAGATGCTGAGAAAAAACATTTATTGACCTGGCTTGTGTTCTCTTCATGTTAATTCATCATGATGTGTGTTCTCTTCTGTGTGTTTGTTATACCTCTCTTAAAATATTACTTTTTTTTACTTTTATTTAAAATCAATTAATTAACATATCGTGTATTATTAGTTTCAGAGGTAGGGTTTAGTGATTCATCTGTTGCATATAATACCCAGTGCTCATTCCATCAAGTGCCCTCCTTAATGCCCATCACCCAGTTACCTCATCACACTACCAATCTCCCCTCCAGCAGCCCTCAGTTTGTTTCCTATAGTTAAGAGTCTCTTATGGTTTGTCTCCCTCTCTGATTTCGTGTTATTTTATTTTTCCTTCCCTTCCCCTATGTTCATCTGTTTTGTTTCTTAAATTCCACATATGAGTGAAATCATATGGTATTTGTCATTCTCTGACTGACATAATTTACTTAGCATAATACCCTCTAGTTCCATCCACATTGCTCCAAATGGTAAGGTTTCTTTCTTTTTAATGGCTGAATAATATTCTATGGTATATATACCACCTCTTTATCCATTAATCAGTTGATGGACATTTAGGCTCTTTCCATAATTTGGCTCTTATTGATAATGCTGCTAAAAACCTAGGGTGCGTATATCCTTTAGAATTAGTATTCTTGTATCCTTTGGTTAAATACCTAGTAGTGCAATTGCTGGATCATTGGGGGGGGGTTCTATTTTTAACTTTTGAGGAAACTCCATACTGTCTTCCAGAGTGGCTGTTCTAGTTTGCATTCCTACCAACAGTGTAAGAGGCTTTCTCTGTATCTTTGCCAATATTTATTGTATCCTGAGTTGTTAATTTTAGCAATTTTTTAAAAATAATTTTTATTGTTATGTTAATCACCATACATCATTAGTTTTTGATGTAGTGTTCCATGATTCATTGTTTGGGCATAACACCCAGTGATCCACGCAGAATGTGCCCTCTTTAATACCCATCACCAGGCTAACCCATCCCCCCAACACCCTCCCCTCTAGAACCCTCAGCTTGTTTTTCAGAGTCCATCGTCTCTCATGGTTCATCTCCCCCTCCGACTTACTCCCCTTCATTCTTCCCCTCCTGCTATCTTCTTCTTCTTTTTTTTCCTTAACATATATTGCATTATTAGTTTCAGAAGTACAGATCCGTGGTTCATCAGTCTTGTACAATTCACAGTGCTCACCATATGGAGCACATACCCTCCCCAATGTCTATCACACAGCCACCCAATCCCTCCCACCCCCCCACCACTCCAGCAACCCTCAGTTTGTTTCCTGAGATTAAGAATTCCTCATATCAATGAGGTCATATGATACATGTCTTTCTCTGATTGACTTATTTCACTCAGCATAACACCCTCCAGTTCCATCCACGTCGTTGCAAATGGCAAGATCTCATTCCTTTTGATGGCTGCATAATATTCCATTGTGCAGATATACCACTTCTTCTTTATCCATTCATCTGTCGATGGACATCTTGGCTCTCTCCACAGTTTGGCTATTGTGGACATTGCTGCTATAAACATTGGGGTACATGTACCCCTTCAGATCCCTACATTTGTATCTTTGTGGTAAATACCCAGTAGTGCAATTGCTGGATCAAATGGTAGCTCTATTTTCAACTGTTTCAGGAACCTCCATACTGTTTTCCAGAGTGGTTGCACCAGCTTGCATTCCCACCAACAGTGTAGGAGGGTTCCCCTTTCTCCACATCCCCGCCAACATCTGTCGTTTCCTGACTTGTTAATTTTAGCCATTCTGACTGGTGTGAGGTGGTATCACATTGAGGTTTTGATTTGGATTTCCCTGATGCCGAGCGGTGTTGACCACTTTTTCATGTGTCTGTTGGCCATTTGGATATCTTCTTTGGAAAAATGTCTGTTCATGTCTTCTGCCCATTTCTTGATTGGATTATTTGTTCTTTGGGTGTTGAGTTTGATAAGATATTTATAGATCTTGGATACTAGCCCTTTATCTGATATGTAATGTGCAAATATCTTCTCCCATTCTGTCGGTTGTCTTTTGGTTTTGTGGACTGTTTCTTTTGCTGTGCAAAAGCTTTTTATCTTGATGAAATCCCAATAGTTCATTTTTGCCCTGGCTTCCCTTGCCTTTGGTGATGTTTCTAGGAAGAAGTTGCTGTGGCTGAGGTCGAAGAGGTTGCTGCCTGTGTTCTCCTTTAGGATTTTGATGGACTCCTGTCTCACGTTTAGGTCTTTCAACCATTTGGGTCTATTTTTGTGTGTGGTGTAAGGAAATGGTCCAGTTTCATTCTTCTGCATGTGGCTGTCCAATTTTCCCACCATTTGTTGGAGAGACTGTCTTTATTCCATTGGACATTCTTTCCTGCTTTGTCAAAGATGAGTTGACCATAGAGTTGAAGGTCCATTTCTGGGCTCTCTATTCTGTTCCATTGGTCTATGTGTCTGTTTTTGTGCCAGTACCATACTGTCTTGATGATGACAGCTTTGTAATAGAGCTGGAAGTCTGGAATTGTGAGGCCACCAGCTTTGCTTTTCTTTTTCAATATTCCTCTGGTTATTCGGGGTCTCTTCTGGTTCCATACAAATTTTAGGATTATTTGTTCCCTCTCTTTGAAAAAAGTGGATGGTATTTTGATGGGGATTGCATTGAATGTGTAGATTGCTCTAGGTAGCATTGACATCTTCACAATGTTCTTCCAATCCATGAGCATGGAATGTTTTTCCATTTCTTTGTGTCTTCTTCAATTTCTTTCATGAGTATTTTATCGTTTTCTGAGTACAGATCCTTTGCCTCTTTGGTTAAATTTATTCGTAGGTATCTTATGGTTTTGGGTGCAATTGTAAATGGGATCGACTTCTTAATTTCTCTTTCTTCTGTCTTGTTGTTGGTGTATAGGAATGCCACTGATTTCTGTGCATTGATTTTATATCCTGCTACTTTATTGAATTCCTGGATGAGTTCTAGCAGTTTTGGGGTGGAGTCTTTTGGGTTTTCCACATACAGTATCATATCATCTGCAAAGAGTGAGAGTTTGACTTCCTCTTTGCCGATTTGGATGCCTTTGATTTCTTTTTGTTGTCTGATTGCTGTGGCTAGGACTTCTAATACTATGTTGAATAGCAGTGGTGAGAGTGGACATCCCTGCCGCATTCCTGACCTTAGGGGTAAAGCTCTTAGCTTTTCCCCATTGAGAATGATATTCGCTGTAGGTTTTTCATAGATAGCTTTTATGATATTGAGGTATGTACCCTCTATATATATGCCTATACTCTGAAGAGTTTTGATCAAGAGGGGATGCTGTACTTTGTCAAATGCTCTTTCTGCATCTATTGAGAGGATCGTATGGTTCTTGTTCTTTCTTTTGTTAATGTATTGTATCATGTTGTTTGATTTGAGGATGTTGAACCAGCCTTGCAGCCCAGGGATAAATCCCACTGGGTCATGTTGAATAATCCTTTTAATGTACTGTTGGCCCCTATTGGCTAGTATTTTGGTGAGAATTTTTGCATCCATGTCCATCAAGGATATTGGTCTGTAATTCTCCTTTTTGATGGGGTCTTTGTCTGGTTTGGGGATCAAGGTAATGGTGGCCTCATAAAAGGAGTTTGGAAGTTTTCCTTCCATTTCTATTTTTTTGGAACAGTTTCAGGAGAATAGGTATTAATTCTTCTTGAAATGTCTGATAGAATTCCCCTGGGAAGCTATCTGGCCCTGGGCTTTTGTTTCTTGGGAGATTTTTGATGACTGCTTCAATTTCCTTAGTGGTTATAGGTCTGTTCAGGTTTTCTATTTTTCCCGGTTCACTTTTGGTAGTTGATACATCTCTAGGAATGCACCCATTTCTTTCAGGTTATCTAATATGCTGGTGTAGAGATGCTCATAATATGTTCTTATAATTGTTTCTATTTCTTTGGTGTTGGTTGTGATCTCTCCTCTTTCATTCATGATTTTGTTGATTTAGGTCATTTCTCTTTTCTTTTTGATCAGTCTGGCCAGGGGTTCATCAATCTTGTTAATTCTTTCAAAGAACCAGTTCCTAGTTTCATTGATCTGTTCTACTGTTCTTTTGGTTTCTATTTCATTGATTTCTGCTCTGATCCTTATTATTTCTCTTCTCCTGCTGGGTTTAGGCTTTATTTGCTGTTCTTTCTCTAGCTCCTTTAGGTGTATGGTTAGGTTGTGTATTTGAGCCCTTTCTTGTTTCTTGAGAAAGGCTTGTATTGCTATATACTTTCCTTTCAGGACTGCCTTGGCTGTATCCCAAAGATTTTGAACAGTTGTGTTTTCGTTTTCATTGGTTTCCATGAATTCTTTTAATTCTTCTTTAATTTCCTGGTTGACCCATTCATTCTTTAGTAGGATGCTCTTTAGCCTCCATGTATTTGAGTTCTTTCTGACTTTCCTCTTGTGATTAAGTTCTAGTTTCAAAGCATTGTGGTCTGAAAATATGCAGGGAATGATCCTAATCTTTTGGTACCGGTTGAGACCTGATTTGTGACCTAGGATGTGATCGATTCTGGAGAATGTTCCATAAGCACTAGAGAAGAATGTGTATTCCGTTGCTTTGGGATGGAATGTTCTGAATATGTCTGTAAAGTCCATTTGGTCCAGTGTGTCATTTAAAGTCTTTATTTCCTTGTTGATCTTTTGCTTAGATGATCTGTCCATTTCAGTCAGGGGGGTGTTAAAGTCCCCCACTATTATTGTATTGTTGTCAATGTGTTTCTTTGCTTTCGTTATTAATTGCCTTATATAATTGGCTGCTCCCATGTTCGGGGCATAGATATTTACAATTGTTAGATCTTCTTGTTGGATAGACCCTTTAAGTAGGATATAGGGTCCTTCTTCATCTCTTATTACAGTCTTTGTTTTAAAATCTAATTTGTCTGATATAAGGATTGCCACCCCAGCTTTCTTTTGGTGTCCGTTAGCATGGTAAATGGTTTTCCACACCCTCACTTTCAATCTGGGGGTGTCTTTGGGTCTAAAATGAGTCTCTTGCAGACAGCATATGGATGGGTCTTGTTTTTTAACCCAATCTGATAGCCTGTGTCTTTTGATTGGGGCATTGAGCCCATTTACATTCAGGGTAACTATCGAAAGGTATGAATTTAGTGCCATTGTATTGCCTGTAAGGTGACTGTGACTGTATATTGTCTGTGTTCCTTTCTGATCTATGCTGCTTTTAGGCTCTCTTTTTGCTTAGAGGACCTCTTTCAATATTTCTTGGAGGGCTGGTTTTGTGTTTGCAAATTCCTTTAGGTTTTGTTTGTCCTGGAAGCTTTTTATCTCTCCTTCTATTTTCAATGACAGCTGAGCTGGATATAGTATTCTTGGCTGCATATTTTTCTTGTTTAGTGCTCTGAAGATATCATGCCAGTCCTTTCTGGCCTGCCAGGTCTCTGTGGATTGGTCTGTTGCCAATCTAATGTTTCTACCATTGTAGATTACATATCTCTTCTCCCGAGCCGCTTTCAGGATTTTCTCTTTTTCTCTGAGAATCGTAAGTTTTACTATTAGATGTCAGGGTGTTGACCTATTTTTATTGATTTTGAGAGGGGTTCTCTGTGCCTCCTGGATTTTGATGCCTGTTTCCTTCCCCACATTAGGGAAGTTCTCTGCTATTATTTGCTCCAATATACCTTCTGCCCCTCTCTCTCTCTCTTCTTCTTCTGGGATCCCAATTATTCTAATCTTGTTTCTTCTTATCGTATCACTTATCTCTCGAATTCTGCCCTCGTGATCCAGTACTTGTTTATCTCTTTTTCTCAGCCTCTTTATTTTCCATCATTTGGTCTTCTATATCGCTGATTCTTTCTTCTGCCTCATTTATCCTAGCAGTTGGTGCCCCCATTTTTGATTGCACCTCATCAATAGCCTTTTTGATTTCAACTTGTTTAGATTTTAGTTCTTTTATTTCTCCAGAAAGGGTTTCTCTAATAACTTCCACACTTTTTTCAAGCCCAGCTAGTATCTTTAAAGTCATGATTCTGAACTCTAGGTCCGACATCGTACTAATGTCTGTATTGAGTATGTCCCTGGCAGACGGTACTACCTCTTGTTCTTTTTGCTGAGGTGATTTTTTTCATCTTGTCATTTTGTCCAGAGAACAGATGAATGAGAGAACAGAATACTAAGAGGTTAACAACGTCTCCAGCAAATATACTCTATACAAATCAGAAAAGACCTGAAACCAGGGGACCAGAAAGGGAATGAAAGAAGAGAAAAAAAAGGAAAAAGAAAAAGATAAAAACAAACAAAAACAGAACAAAACAAAAAAAACAGAATATGATCAAATATGATCAGGCTAGTGCATAGATCAGTGCCACACACTAGTTTTGGGCATATTTTGGTATGTTAGAAGAAAGTGCCTGCTAAAATTTTAAAGGAAGAAAGACATATATGTACAAAATGAGGGTTGATACAATGAAGGGATGGAAGATGATTGTAAAGATGAAAATTATAAAAGATTTTATAAAAGGAATTGATAAGATAAGAAGTTGTTTTTAAAAAGAAAGAAGGAGATTTAAAAAGAAAAAAGAAAAAAAGAAAAAAAAGGGAGAGAATGTGATCAGGCAGGAGAATTGAACAAAGCCATACACTAGTGATTTAGGGTATATTTTGATCTGTTAGAAGAAATTGTATCTCAAAATTTTAAAGAGAGAACAACTTATATATATATGCCAAAAAAAGGATAACTACTATGAAGGGATAAAAATATGACTCTAAAAATGAAAAATAAGAAATGTTTTTTTAAAAAAAGGGATTGATGTTGTTTGAAAAAGGGAAAAAAAATTAAAAAAAACAGTTAAAAAATTAACTTTGAAAAACTAATGAATTATGGTAAAAAAGCCATGAATTCTATGTGCAGTATTCCCCTAGGGCTGGAGTTCTCCCATTTTCCTTGATCGGTAAACTTGGTCTTGGCTTGCTGGCTGTTCGTGCTGGTCTTCTGGGGGAGGGGCCTGTTGCCCTGGTTCCCAAATGTCTTTGCTGGAGGCAGAATTGCCCCGCCCTTGTGAGTCCGGGCTAAGCAAGCTGCTCAGGTTTGATCTCAGGAGCTTTTGTTCCCTGCAAGCTCTTGGTACAGCTTTGGAGGACTAGGGTGAAAATGGTGGCCTCCCAATCTCCTCCCGGAGGGGCTGAGAACTCGGGGCCCCGCTCCTCAGTGTGCCCCCAGAGAAAAGCAGTCAATCACTCCCGTCTCCTCGGTCTCCGGCCACACTCCGTGCTCACCTGGCCTGTGATTGAGCATTTCTATCTCTGGCACCCGACCCCGTGTGGAGTCTCCAAACCCAGCAGATCCCTGCGGTGCGCTCCCGAGCCGCTCCTCCCAGGGGGAGGAAGTGGAGTCTCCCCGGATCTGCTGCTTGTTGGGTCCCTGCTGGAGGAGCAGTGGCCCGACTGGGCCATGGATCACAGTTTATGGCAACCCCGAGCTGAGACCCCGCGCCTCGGCTCAGTCTCTGCAGACAGCTTCCCCACTCCCATACCTGGGAGCTCTGCCACACTCAGGCACCCCCGGTCTTTCTATGACCCCAAGGGTCCTGAGACCACACTGTCCCGTGAGGGTTCCACCCCCCGCTTAGCCACTGGAGCGAGCGACGTCCCTCAGCAGAGCCGACTTCTAAAAGTTCTGATTTTGTGCTCCGTGGCTCTATCACTTGCCAGAAGCGGCCTCTGGAAGCCCCCTCCCCTGCCGTCTATCCTCCCGAATATCGCCTTGGATTCACTTCTCCGCACATCCTACCTTCCAGAAAGTGGTCGCTTTTCTGTTCAGAGTGTTGTTACTATTCTTATCTTTGATCTCCTGTTGAGTTTGTAGGTGTTCAGAATGGTTTGATCCCTATCCAGCTGAATTCCTGAGACCAGACGAAATCCAGGTCTCCTACTCCTCCGCCATCTTGCTCCACCCCCCAAGACCTAATTTTAGCAATTTTGACCAGTGTGAGGTGGTATCTCATTGTGGTTTTGATTTGTGTTTCCCTGATGCTGAAAAAATGTTATTTTTTTGTGTGTTTGTTGGCCATTTGTATATCTTCTTTGGAAAAATGTCTGTTTGTGTCTTCTGCCCATTTCTTGACTGGATTTTTTGTTTTTTGGGTGTTGAGCTTAATAATTCTTTATAGATTTTGGATACTAGCCCTTTATCTAAGACATTTGCAAATATCTTCTCCCATTCTGTAGGTTGACTGGAGAAAATGTGTCTTTTATTTATTTATTTATTTTTCTGTGGGAAAGACCAGTTTTTCTTTTAAAATTTCCATTTTGGATCCATCACTTTTATAAGATGCAGTTAAATTGCTAAAAAAAATGAAATTGAAGAAAAAACATGCAAAACATAAGGCCATGTTTTAAAAAAATATGTTTCATTTTGAAATAATTTTAAATTTACAGAAAAGTAGCCAAAAGAGTGAAGATGCTATAAGGTATCAATGTTTGATTTCTTAGTTAATTTAATATTTGTGTCTCAAAAATTTTAGCTGGTTGCAACAATGAGCTATTGTAATGCACTAATGGTGACAGAAATTTATAGTGAAAACTTATTTCATTAGTCAAAAATATAAAGTTCAAATCTAGATGCAAAGAGAGTCATGTAAAGATACTTATACAAATTTTTAGAAGTGATTTTAGAGACATATCTCAGTTTCTGTGCCGATGGAGATGAGAGTTTTCATCTCTACCTTGGGCAAGTAAGACCTATAATTCAATTTACCATTGCCAGAAATATGGATCAACTCTCAATTAAAGGAAGACCTGCTTTTCCCCAGCTTGTTGCTAATGAATGAACCCAAATCTTTAACACGAGCTCAAACAAAATGACTAATATTAATTAATAAAAAAAACTTCCCTGACAAGAATGAGGTGTGTTTTATTTTACACTTGGATTAGAAAGGTGAGCTATATCATATCAGACATACATTATTTTTAAGCTTCAGAAATTGATTTTACTAAGCAACATTTTAAATTATTCTCTTATCCTATATCAAGGGTTCCAGTGTAACAAACATTTTTCTTTTGGTATTCCCTACCCTGAGATTTCTAGCAAGCTAAAACATACTATACTGTTAATAGTAACTCATGGTCTGGATGCACATGATGCTAAGCCTTACTCTTGTAGTCTATCTCTCTTGCTGAAGTTGAACACAATTCTATAGCTCCATGAGTGTTAGGATCTGGAGATAGACCTGAAACTTCTCCAGGTGGCTCCATGAGGCTCAGTGGATCCCTTAGATATAGTCCTGCAACTCTCAAAGTTCTTCCATACTACTAACATCTTCTGTAGAAGCTGCAGATCTAACACATCACAACAAGCTAAGTATTATGCTGATTGTGATATAAATTATAAGTCAATGACTGTTAAATTTAAAATGAAGAAAATGTACTTGCTCAGTCAAAAGCATTCATTTATAACTTAGACTATACTTCTGACCTTATGCTAAATGCTATTGATATGCTATCTTTTCATGGGATATTTGGCCCAGAGGCCCAGATAGATGTACAACTGGCACATATGTTATGATATGAACTGCTGTATTGTGAAAATTAAGAAGGTTCTTTGATAATGCAAATGAAAGATCTATTGACTTGGTCTAGGGCAAGCCTGTACCTGTCATTTAACTAGTTGATTAACAAAAAATATGAACTAATTAAAAACAGATTACACTAACAGATCATCCCTAATTCCTACTAATATTGATGACTTTCAATACATTTTGAAGTCCAGATTTGTGATATTAAGGATTGACTGAAGGAAATTCAGTCTTTGCATTCATTTATATATCTGCAATTTAACATTTAAATGAGAAAGAATAATAGAGAACTTTATACCAGGATCACAATGATGTCAACATTGTACCCTTATAAAATTGTATTTACCAAAACTTCTTTTCTTGTTATTTCCTTGGTCCTATGAGGTACACTATATGAAACAACAAGAAACATCCATTATTTTTATTATAGAGATGCTACTGGGAAGGCCATAAATTATAACAATGCTTATATTGATTAGAACTCATGCAAGATAACACTTCTCCCATCTCAATATCAGGAATCTTGGGCCTATCCAGAACAACTTGTTTTGATTAAGTTTTGGTGAAACATAATTTAGAGTTCTTTCTTTGTGTAGCCAAAATGGCTGAAGGAAAATTTAAATCCCAATTGTAGCAGTTTTTAAGCAGCATGGCATAAATTATTTTTGTAGCTTCAAGTTTTTATTTAAAAGCCAGTTAGTGCGGCGCCTGGGTGGCTCAGTCGGTTAAGCATCTGCCTTCAGCTGAGGTCATGATCCCACGATCCTGGGAACAAGCCCCACATGGGCTCCCTGCTCAGTGGAGAATCTGCTTCTCCTTCTCCCTCTGCCCTTCCTCCCCTCCCCTACCCCCGATTGTGCTTTTGTGCTCTCTCTCGAATAAATAAATAAAATCTTAAAAAAAATAAAAAATAAAATGCCATTTAGCATATAGTGTAATATTAGTTTCAGGAGTAGAATTTAGTAATTCATCATTTACATATAACACAGTGCTCATCACAACAATTACCCTGCTTAATACCCATCACCCATTTAACCCATCCCCCTGCCCACCTCCCTTCCAGCAACCCTCGCTTTGTGCTCTATAGTTGAGTCTGTTTTATGGTTTACCTCTCTGTCTTTTTTCCCCTAGGTTCATCTATTTCTTTTCTTAAATTCCATAGATGAGTGAAATCATATGGTATAAATTTCTGTTTGTGAATTTTATAATTAGATTATATTTTCTTGTTCATATTTTGCCTAAGCCCTATTTCTACCAATTTCTATCTCTTTCTATTTTACCACCAGAATTCTTGCAAACTATGTCAATTCAACAGTTAAATGGGTGGCAAGGTAAATATATGAACAGTAAGCAATAAGTAAAAAACAGATTTGAGTTGCCTATAAGATGACTTAGAGAGCCTCCCAAATAAGATGGGAATGAATAGTAAGATGGCTTTAAGGGGATGAAGCCCCCTTGAAGAAATAAGCGGTCTAAGATAGAAGAATAAAAGGATTAAAAATGACTAAAAAATTATCTTGAACATGATCATGGTCTTTTGGCTCTGATTGAGAATTTTTTTTTAAGGATAGTGTAACCATGCATCAGCAATATGAAAAACAGTCATACTTTTCCATTCATAATATTTGCTATACATTTTATAAGAAGTGAATTATGAAAATGTATCTGCACCCCAATATAGATTACATGAAATGTTTTGTTTATTTTGCTTTTTTAGTGCCTACTATCCCCAATAACATTTCTCCTCATTCTGGAAACTGCCTCTTCGTTCCTTCCCAATTTATCAACACAGAACCTATGGGATTCACCTTACAAATACACAAACCCCAAAGTAGTTTAATAATTCTAAATGCCCTCAATTCAAAATATAAAAATATGAATGTGCTCTAATCATATATAATTGTTAAAGTTTTACCAAGTTGTAAAGACCTCTATTTATGTTGATATTCATATAAAGTTTTTTTCTAGACCTTCAGATTACAATATTTTAATAGTCTACTAATAGTGTACTATTCTCATTATTTTTAATTCTTGTTATTTTGGCACCCAAGGGCATTATTTAGATTCTGAGTGATGCTTGAAGGATATGGATCTTGGATAACGGTTACTTATTTTGGAAAGGACTTCGCAAAATAAACATGGTCAGTAAGAATGATTCCCTGGGCATTTATAATGGGAAAAAGGATTCCAATGGGTATGGAAATGTCTTTGAACTAATGAATATAATTAATTTGGGCAATCAGTATTTTCTTCCTCGTGAACTGAGAAATGTAGGAAGACATTATTAAACAAGAAAAAAGAATGTAAAATATGTGTAGAAAATAGATAATGTGAAACAAAAAGGTCTGAGGAAGTTCAGGTGGTATATTTCACTTGCCTTTCCCTTGGATCCCTTGAGACAATAAACATCATAATGGTTCACTTTTGCATTAAAATTTTTGTGTGAGGGGGCGGAGCAAGATGGCGGAGGAGTAGGAGACCTAGATTTCGTCTGGTCTCAGGAATTCAGCTGAATAGGGATCAAACCATTCTGAACACCTACAAACTCAACAGGAGATCAAAGAGGAGAGTAGCAACAACTCTCTGAACAGAGAAGCGACCACTTACTGGAAGGTAGGACGTGTGGAGAAGTGAATCCGAGGCGATATTCGGGAGGATAGACGGCGGGGGAGGGGCCTCCGCCGGCCGCTTCTGGCAAGTGATAGAGCCGCGGAGCACAAAATCAGACCTTTTAGAATTCGGCTCCGCTGAGGGACGTCGCTCCAGTGGCTAAGCAGGGGGTGGGACCCTCGCGGGACAGTGGGGTCTCAGGACCCTTGGGGTCACAGAAAGACCGGGGGAGACTGAGTGCGCCAGAGCTCCCAGGTATCGGAGCGGGGAAGCCAGCTGCAGAGACGGAGCTGAGGCACGGGCTCTCAGCTTGGGGTTGCCATAAACTGTGATCCGCGGCCCAGTCAGGCCACTGCTCCTGCAGCAGGGACCCAACAGGCAGCAGATCCGGGGAGACTCCCCTTCCTTCCCAGGGAGGAGCAGCGCGGGAACGCACCGCAGGGATCTGCTGGGTTTGGAGACTCCACGCGGGGTCGGGTGCCAGAGATAGAAACGCTCGGTCACAGGCCGGGTGAGCACGGAGAGCGGCCAGAGACCAGGGACAAGGGAGTGACTGCTTTTCTCTGGGGGCGCACTGAGGAGCGGGGCCCCGAGTTCTCAGCTCCTCCGGGTGGAGATTGGGAGGCCACCATTTTCACCCTGGTCCTCCAAGGCTGTACGGAGAGCTTGCAGGGAACAAAACTCCTGAGATCAAACCTGAGCAGCTTGCTTAGCCCGGACCGACAAGGGCAGGGCAATTCAGCCTCCGGCAAAACATTTGGAAACCACAGCAACAGGCCCCTCCCCCAGAAGATCAGCACGAACAGTCAGCAAGCCAAGACCAAGTTTACCGATCAAGGAGAACGGGAGAACTCCAGTGCTAGGGGAATACTGCACATAGAATTCATGGCTTTTTTTTACCATGATTCATTAGTTCATCGAAGTTAATTTTTGTTAACTGTTTTTTTTTCTTTTTCTTTTTCCCTTTTTCAACCAACAGCTTATCAATCTCTTTTTTAAAAAAAAAAACATTTTTTATTTTTCATTTTTAGAGTCATATTTTATCCCTTCATAGTAGTTACCGTTATTTTTGGCATATATATATAAGTTGTTCTCTCTTTAAAATCTTGAGATAGTTTCTTCTAACAGATAAAAATATACCCTAAATCACTAGTATATGGTTCTGTTCTAGTCTCCTGCCTGATCACATTCTCTCCCTTTTTTCTTTTTTTTTAAATCTTCTTTCTTTTTTCAAACAACTTCTTATCTTATCAAGTCCTTTTATAAAATCTTTTATAATTTTCATCTTTACAGTCATCTTCTATCCCTTCATTGTATCAACCCTTATTTTGTACATATATGTCTTTCTTCCTTTAAAATTTTAGGAGGCACTTTTTTCTAACAGACCAAAATACGCCCAAAATCTAGTGTGTGGCACTGATCTATGCACTAGCCTGATCATATTTGATCACATTCTGCTTTTTTTGTATTGTTCTGTTTTTGTTTTTATCTTTCTTTTTCTTTTCTTTTTTTTTTTTTCTCTTTCTTTTTTCTTTCTTTCCCTTTCTTTTCCCCTGGTTTCAGGTCTTCTCTGATTTGTATACAGTATATTTGCTGGGGACGTTGTAAACCTGTTAGCATTTTGTTCTCTCATTCATCTAGTCTCCTCTGGACAAAATGACAAGACGAAAAAAATCACCTCAGCAAAAAGAACAAGAGGTAGTACCGTCAGCCAGGGACCTACTCAATATGGACATTAGTACGATGTCAGACCTAGAGTTCAGAATCATGACTTTAAAGATACTAGCTGGGCTTGAAAAAAGCGTGGAAGTTATTAGAAAAACCCTTTCTGGAGAAATAAAAGAACTGAAATCTAACCAAGTCGAAATCAAAAAGGCTATTGATGAGGTGCAATCAAAAATGGGGACACTAACTGCTAGGATAAATGAGGCAGAAGAGAGAATCAGTGATATAGAGGACCAAATGATGGAAAATAAAGAGGCTGAGAAAAAGAGAGAGAAACAACTACAGGATCACGAGGGCAGAATTCGAGAGATAAGTGATTCGATAAGACGAAACAACATTAGAATAATTGGGATCCCAGAAGAAGAAGAAAGAGAGAGAGGGGCAGAAGGTATATTGGAGCAAATAATAGCAGAGAACTTCCCTAATGTGGGCAAAGAAACAGGCATCAAAATCCAGGAGGCACAGAGAACCCCTCTCAAAATCAATAAAAATAGGTCAACACCCCGACATCTAATAGTAAAACTTACGAGTCTCAGAGACAAAGAGAAAATCCTGAAAGCAGCTCGGGAGAAGAGATATGTAACCTACAATGGTAAAAATATTAGATTGGCAACAGACCAATCCACAGAGACCTGGCAGGCTAGAAAGGACTGGCAAGATATCTTCAGAGCACTAAACGAGAAAAATATGCAGCCAAGAATACTATATCCAGCTCAGCTGTCATTGAAAATAGAAGGAGAGATAAAAAGCTTCCAGGACAAACAAAAACTAAAGGAATTTGCAAACACAAAACCAGCCCTCCAAGAAATATTGAAAGGGGTCCTCTAAGCAAAGAGAGAGCCTAAAAGCAACAAAGATCAGAAAGGAACACAGACAATATACAGTAACAGTCACCTTACAGGCAATACAATGGCACTAAATTCATACCTTTCGATAGTTACCCTGAATGTAAATGGGCTCAATGCCCCAATCAAAAGACACAGGCTATCAGATTGGATTAAAAAACAAGACCCATCCATATGCTGTCTGCAAGAGACTCATTTTAGACCCAAAGACACCCCCAGATTGAAAGTGAGGGTGTGGAAAACCATTTACCATGCTAATGGACACCAAAAGAAAGCTGGGGTGGCAATCCTTATATCAGACAAACTAGATTTTAAACAAAGACTGTAATAAGAGATGAGGAAGGACACTATATCCTACTTAAAGGGTCTATCCAACAAGAAGATCTAACAATTGTAAATATCTATGCCCCGAACATGGGAGCAGCCAATTATATAAGGCAATTAATAACAAAAGCAAAGAAACACATTGACAACAATACAATAATAGTGGGGGACTTTAACACCCCCCTGACTGAAATGGACAGATCATCTAAGCAAAAGATCAACAAGGAAATAAAGACTTTAAATGACACACTGGACCAAATGGACTTCACAGACATATTCAGAACATTGCATCCCAAAGCAATGGAATACACATTCTTCTCTAGTGCCCATGGAACATTCTCCAGAATCGATCACATCCTAGGTCACAAATCAGGTCTCAACCGGTACCAAAAGATTGGGATCATTCCCTGCATATTTTCAGACCACAATGCTTTGAAACTAGAACTCAATCACAAGAGGGAAGTCGGAAAGAACTCAAATACATGGAGGCTAAAGAGCATCCTACTAAAGAATGAATGGGTCCACCAGGAAATTAAAGAAGAATTAAAAGAATTCATGGAAACCAATGAAAACGAAAACCCAACTGTTCAAAATCTTTGGGATGCAGCAAAGGCAGTCCTAAGAGGAAAGTATATAGCAATACAAGCCTTTCTCAAGAAACAAGAAAGGGCTCAAATACACAACCTAAACCTACACCTAAAAAGGAGCTAGAGAAAGAACAGCAAATAAAGCCTAAACCCAGCAGGAGGAGAGAATTAATAAAGATCAGAGCAGAAATCAATGAAGTAGAAACCAAAAGAACAGTAGAACAGATCAATGAAACTAGGAGCTGGTTCTTTGAAAGAATTAGCAAGATTGATAAACCCCTGGCCAGACTTATCAAAAAGAAAAGAGAAAGGACCCAAATAAATAAACTCATGAATGAAAGAGGAGAGATCACAACCAACACCAAAGAAATAGAAATAATTATAAGAACATATAATGAGCAACTCTATGCCAGCAAATTAGACAATCTGGAAGAAATGGATGCATTCCTAGGGATGTACCAACTACCAAAACTGAACCAGGAAGAAATAGAAAACCTGAACAGACCTATAACCACTAAGGAAATTGAAGCAGTCATCAAAAATCTCCCAACAAAGAAAAGCCCAGGGACAGATGGCTTCCCAGGGGAAGTCTACCAAACATTTCAAGAAGAATTAATACCTATTCTCCTGAAATTGTTTCAAAAAATAGAAATGGAAGGAAAACTTCCAAACTCGTTTTATGAGGCCACCATTACCTTGATCCCCAAATCAGACAAAGACCCCATCGAAAAGGAGAATTACAGACCAATATCCTTGATGAAATGGATGCAAAAATTCTCACAAAAATACTAGCCAATAGGATCCAACAGTACATTAAAAGGATTATTTACCACGACCAGTGGGATTTATCCCTGGGCTGCAGGGTTGGTTCAACATCTGCAAATCAATCAACGTGATTCAATACATTAACAAAAGAAAGAGGAAGAATCATATGATCTTCTCAATAGATGCAGAAAAAGCATTTGACAAAGTATAGCATCCTTTCTTGATCAAAACTCTTCAGAGTATAGGGATAGAGGGTACATACCTCAATATCATAAAAGCCATCTATGAAAAACCTACAGCGGCTATCATTCTCAATGGGAAAAACTGAGAGCTTTCCTCCTAAGAACAGGAACGCAGCAGGGATGTCCACTATCCCCACTGCTATTCAACATAGTATTAGAAGTCCTAGCCACAGCAATCAGACAACAAAAAGAAAAAAAAAAGCCATCCAATTCAGCAAAGAAGAAGTCAAACTCTCACTCTTTGCAGATGATATAATACTTTATGTGGAAAACCGAAAAGACTCTACCCCAAAACTGCTAGAACTCACACAGGAATTCAGTAAAGTGGCAGGATATAAAATCATGCACAGAAATCAATGGCATTCCTATACACCAACAGCAAGACAGAAGAAAGAGAAATTAAGGAGTCGATCCCATTTACAACTGCACCCAAAACCATAAGACACCTAGGAATAAATCGAACCAAAGAGGCAAAGAATCTGTACTCAGAAAACTATAAAGTACTCTTGAAAGAAATTGAGGAAGATGCAAAGAAATGGAAAAATGTTCCATGCTCATGGATTGGAAGAACAAATATTGTGAAGATGTCAATGCTACCTAGAGCAATCTACACATTCAATGCAATCCCCATCAAAATACCATCCACTTTTTTCAAAGAAATGGAACAAGTAATCCTAAAATTTCTATGGGACCAGGAAAGACCCCGAATAGCCAGAGGAATGTTGAAAAAGAAAAGCAAAGCTGGCGGCATCACAATTCCAGACTTCCAGCCATATTACAAAGCTGTCATCATCAAGACAGTATGGTCCTGGCACAAAAACAGACACATAGATCAGTGGAACAGAATCGAGAGCCCAGAAATGGACCCTCAACTCTATGGTCAACTCATCTTTGACAAAGCAGGAAAGAATGCCCAATGGAAAAAGACAGTCTCTTCAACAAATGGTGTTGGGAAATTGGACAGCCACATGCAGAAGAATGAAACTGGACCGTTTCCTTACACAACACACAAAAATAGACTCCAAATGGTTGAAAGACCTAAATGTTAGACAGGAGTCCAACAAAATCCTAAAGGAGAACACAGGTAGCAACCTCTTCGACCTCAGCCACAGAACTTCTTCCTAGAAACATTGCCAAAGGCAAGGGAAGCAAGGGCAAAAATGAACTATTGAGATATCATCAAGATAAAAAGCTTTTGCACAGCAAAAGAAACAGTCCACAAAACCAAAAGACAACCGACAGAATGGGAGAAGATATTTGCAAATGACATATCAGATAAAGGGCTAGTATCTAAACTCTATAAAGAACTTCTCAAACTCAACACCAAAGAAGAAATGATCCAATCAAGAAATGGGCAGAAGACATAAACAGACATTTTTCCTAAGAAGACATCCAAATGGCCAATGGACACAGGAAAAGTGCTCAACATTGCTTGGCCTCAGGGAAATCCAAATGAAAACCTCAATGAGATACCACCTCACACCGGTCAGAATGGCTAAAATTAACAAATCAGGAAATGACAGATGTTGGCGGGGATGCGGAGAAAGGGAAACCCTCCTACACTGTTGGTGGGAATGCAAGCTGGTGCAACCCCTCTGGAAAACAGTATGGCGGTTCCTCAAAAAGTTGAAAATAGAGCTACCATACTATCCAGCAATTGTACTACTGGGTATTTACCCCAAAGGTACAAATATAGGGATCGGAAGGGGTACGTGCACCCCCATGTTTATAGCAGCAATGTTCACAATAGCCAAACTGTGGAAAGAGCCAAGATGTCCATCGACAGATGAATGGATAAAGAAGAAGTGGTATATATATATACAATGGAATATTATGCAGCCATCAAAAGGAATGATATGTTGCCATTTGCAACATGGAACTAGAGGGTGGATGGAACTGGAGGGTGTTATGCTGAGTGAAATAAGTCAATCAGAGAAAGACATGTATCATATGACCTCACTGATATGAGGAATTCTTAATCTCAGGAAACAAACTGAGGATTGCTGGAGTGGGGGTGCGGTGGGAGGCATGGGTGCCTGGGTGATAGACATTGGGGAGGGTATGTGCTATGGTGAGCACTGTGAATTGTGCAAGACTGTTGAATCACAGATCTATACCTCTGAAACAAATAATGCAATATATGTTAAGGAAAAAAAAGATGAAGAAGATAGCAGGAGGGGAAGAATGAAGGGGGGGAAATCGGAGGGGGAGACGAACCATGAGAGACGATGGACTCTGAAAAACAAACTGAGGGTTCTAGAGGGGAGAGCGGTGGGGGGATTGGTTAGCCTGGTCATGGGAATTAAAGAGGGCACGTTCTACGTGGAGCACTGGGTGTTATGCACAAACAATGAATCATGGAATACTACATCAAAAACTAATGATGTAATATATGGTGATTAACATAATAATAAAAAAATTTAAAGAAAATAAAAGATCCACCTAGTTTATATCAAGTAATATTGTATTAACCGCCATTTAAATTACTTCTCCAGAATAAATTTAAAATTATTTTCATACCTTATAATTTAATTTTTCTACAAGGAAAATGGACTCATATTATGCTATGCATGGGCAGGTTATACTGAGGTAGTAACATTAACACCAGAATATCACCACTTATAAAGTATATTTTTATGTCATCTGTTGTCTATTTTCATTCCCAAAACCCATAGTTAATAAATTCATTTCCTCACTAGACTGTCCTCAATTTTAAAAAACAAGTTTTTCTCTCAATATAATGGTGGGTTACTCCTAATAGGTTTTGCTACTTGGAATGGAAGAAATACAGTCACAAATAAATCTCTGTAGGGATGAAGCAAGGAAATTAGGTTCTCATTCTGAGTACAAGGGGAGGGTAGGTGAAAAGCAAGAGTGTTCTGACCAAGACTGAGAACTATTATCTAGCTGTCTGCCATTTCATCTTGTGATGGGGCTGACTCATACCTGAACAGGACCAGTGATTCCTATTTGGTTAGGAAGATAACACAGATATTCATAATCATGATGGTAAGTTACACTGAGTTGCAATCTGGAAAATGGGGAAATAAAGCTTTGTCCAAGAAAACGCAATCCTTCACAACAGTTCTGCCTTCAAATGGGTGAATGGAATCAAACCTGTGTTTCTGGGAATATAATAATCAATTTTTATGTATCTAAAGATATTCTCCTCTTTATTTACTGCCTATAAAATAAAAAAAAAAACTGTCTCTGCTCCCACTTTTTAAAAAGATTTTATTTATTTATTTAGAGAGAGTGTGTGTGTGAGCAGGGAGAGGGGAAGAAGGAGAAGGAAACAGAGAATCTCAAACAGACTCCATGGTGAGTGCAGAGCCCAAGGGAAGGGGCAATCTCATGACCCAAGATCATGCCCTGAGCTGAAATCAAGAGTCATACCTCAACTGAGTCACCCAGGCACCTCTCTACTCCCATTTTTGTACGTCCTTTAATACCTTGGTTTCTGAGAGCAAAGCAATAAGCTGAATGTACTCTCTTCCAGGTGTTCAGGATGCTGGTCACAAAACATCACTATTCTACAATATATGTACATGTACAGCCCTAACCTCTAAATCCTTTGATATCTGTACTATTGAACTGAACATTTAAAGAACATTGCATTTTTCTCAGGGGGAGAAAATTGTATATATCTCAAGAGAATATTTCAGAACATTAGAGACAACAGGTGAAGGTGTGAGAGTCAAGCCTACCCCTAGGAGAGGATCAAAACTAGAGGAAACTTTCCATGCTTACTAACTATATAATATTACATAAATGAGTGAATAATTTCATATGTTGTGTGTTTGTGTGAAAATGTATATATGGGGGAGATGAAAATAAACACAAACTTTTAAAAATGAATATTAGGGATTTTAATATTTGTTGCAGAGTTGTCTCTTTCTATGTACAGCCTTGTAGAAGACAAGTTGAAAACACTTAAGTACAGAATGTTTCAGTCATTCACACATCCATCCACTTCTTCTTCTATTTCTTTATATTTTTGTATGTTTAATTAAATAACATCATTGAATATTGAGTATGTCCCAGGTCAGGCTAAGAACTACGAAAAAAGAATCAGATAATAGGTGTCCTAGTTTTAAAGAAGTTTACTTTCTACTAATATAGATAATGAATAGTATGGCATTCTAGAAAGTCATCAAAAGTTCAGGCTTGTTATGCATACATATTATGTTAGGAATAATTAGCTGCCTACATTTTGACATAATAATGATGATGGTGTGTCAACGTCTAGTGCGTTGGGGTCCCTGGGTAAGGGTTGTGAAAGAACCGGGACACAGGGGATGCAGAGCAAAGGCAGCACTTGCAACTGCATGCTGTCGTTTATTTCCCACATAGCTATATACTTGCAGCAATCAGATAATCATAACAATGTGTACTTTCAGTACATTATGGGATTAAACTAACATCCTTGAAGAAAGATACATTAAAGAATTCTCTCAGCCACCCTTCCTCTGGAGTCAGCATGTTCTTGTCTTAAGAAGGAACACCTCTAATCTAGGCAAGAGCCACTTCCTGCTGATCCAGGCATTCAGAACTTGCAACATGAGATAAGGGGAGGAGAACATTTTCTCCTCCTAGCCCAGGCCTGCCTGGCTGTCCTTAACCTCACTGCAGTCCCTAAATGACCCCGGGTTGCAAGGGGCCTACAAGCCTATACCATCTCAATTCCCTCCTTTTTCTTTTGTTTTAATAAAATTGCCTTCCAGAGGGTGGCCATAGAATTCTGTGATGGCTTTAAGTAGCAAAAATGCAACAGCATGAAGCATAAGATAATAACCAGTAGAACGAACCCCATTCCTCCTGCAGTGTACCCCAAACTCTGAATAATACCTTTAGGATCCAGTCCCTCAAGTTGTTTAAGGAATAAATCGGCCAACGTGGCAGCATCTTCAGTCTCAAAGGGTCTACCAAACACTTCCTGAATATTTGTATGTAAATTATTAATCATGTCAGTCGCTGACGAGTTACCTTCTAAGTATCTTTGGATGATGCTCCAATCATGCTGTGACGCATTGTATCTTAAATTGGTAACACAAAAGGTTGTGGAATTCCAATCGCAACGCAGCCAAATTTGCCTCTCTAGCGTCAAGACCTTCTTTCCTAACCAACTCACAGTCTGTCTAAGGACATCTATTTGTGTTTGTAAGCGAGTATCAATCATAGTTTGTGAAAGCCAAAGGTCCCGAGAGTCACGGTGCCAATTTTCCACAAAATGTTTAGTCTGTAAAGATGTATGTAGTGCTGTACCTGATACCGCAGCTAATGTAGTAACTGTGATTAGACTTAAAATAATGGCCACAATAATGCCAACAAGACGTTTCGTGCGTTTTAGCATCTTTTTGAAAAATTCTAAAACTAAGGCATCTACGGGATTTTGCGCCCACGGTCGTTCTAAATTTACCGGAAGCCAAATATGAGAACGTTGTTGCAAAATCATAAGAGAATATTCTGGCTTAAATTCTATAGAACTATTAACACAAGAGTATAATCGACATTTGGCACAGTTAATTCCATTATCAAAGCTAAAATTCCCTATCAGAAACAAATATGGTAAAGGCACACATGCAGTTACATTCATTTCTTTAAAAATGGTGAAGTTATAAGTTGATGCAGAATTTTTTGTGCCAGAAAAAGCTCCATTGTACATTCGAACAGTCTTAAGCGCAGCTGCAATTTTCCATAAGTGCGTTTGAATATGATCAGGAAATTTCTGATGTGATATACGAGGGTCTGCAATGCCGCCATCTCCCCAGGCCATCAATTGATAATTCACCATTGACTCATTCCATTGGCTCCGCGGCAGTATCATTTGTCGCCTCGGCTGAAGATGATACAGTAAGTAAGGCACACATAGCCAAAAATAAATTTTCAGGTGTGCAAGCCAAAAATAAATTTTCAGGTGTGCAAGCCTTCCCTGTCCGCTGCAGGATTTTTTGCCCCTCCCCACTAAGCTTTTTGATCTGCCCCCAGGTCGGCAAAGTAGTAGTAAATGTCTGCCGGCGGCGACGTCGTCCTCCCAGATTCAGGTGTGCCATGGCTTGTAACGGAAGCTCATCCTGGTTCGGATTCCCCATCCGTCGTCTGGCGGGATACGGTGCCGTGCGAATTGGTCCTCAACCGGATCCATCTCGCGGGGAGCCAGGAACAGGTCCGTCCATCCTCTGTGGAGACATAAGCATAACCCTTCCCTCTATAAAGTAATAGCCCTGGTTGCCACTCTGCATCTGCAGCCGGTTTAAACCATATATATTCATTTAACGGAGGAGGAGCAGCCTCTCCCTCTATGAAGTGCTTTTCTGCTCGGGAAAGAATATCTCCCTGCGGAAGATTCAAGAAATTCAGTGTAAATAGTGCCTGTATCAAAATAGAACGCACATTAGATTGAGTGAATGATAATATATGATCCTTTTTCCTCCTTTTTAATTTTTTAATTTGCAACTTTAAAGTACTATGCGCACGTTCCACAATAGCCTGTCCTTGGGGGTTGTACTCAATGCCTGTTTTATGCATTATACCATATTGTTTACAAAAGGCTTGAAATTTTTTACTTCCATATGCAGGTCCATTGTCCGTCTTAACAGTAGATGGTAAACCCATCACAGCAAAAGTTTCTAACAGATGCGTGATGACATGTTGTGCAGTTTCGCCAACTTGTGCTGTAGCCCACATAAAGTGAGAATAAGTATCTATTACCACATGTACATAAGATAATCGACCAAATTGTGCCACATGAGTAACATCCATTTGCCAAAGTTCATTGGCATATGTACCTCGGGGGTTTACCCCAGCTTTTATAGTGTGCAGATGTAAAGGTCTACAGATTGGACATTGCTTCACGATATGTTTTGCCTGACGGTATGGAATTTTATATTGAACATGTAACCTTCCGGCATTGGTGTGTAATAAATTATGTTCCTCCTCCGCAGATGCAAAGGACACCAAAGCATCCACCTGGGCATTACCATGTGTCAATGAACCAGGAAGATTAGTATGGGAACGAATATGAGTCACATAAATACGGGCATTCCGATTCCTTAGCAAGGTTTGTAAGAGTAAAAATAGGCCAAGTAAGCTGGACTTATGTGAACACACAACAGCAGTGTATATATTTTTAAGGACTCCTACAGCGTAAGCAGAATCAGCGATGATATTTACAGCAGAGGGAAAATCCTTTAACACCTGAGTAATGGCGAACAATTCATTTTGCTGAACTGAATCAAAGTCTGTATACTGAACCCAATATTTAGTAGGGGTCCAGTAAGCACTTTTAGTTTTTGAACCGTCAGTAAAGACTGTGGGTGCATCAATTAAGGGTTGATTACTGATGATATCCTGAATAACAAATTCTTGTTTACAAAAACAGTCCCATAACTTTCCTTTGGGAAAATGATAATCAATTTGACCAACATACCCCGCAAGAGCAATTTGTAGTTCTTCCATATTTCATAACAAAAATGAAAATTGATCCTTGGACAAGGGGATAATAATGTCCATAATATCATAACCAGTTATGGTTATAGCCCTGTCTCGAGCTTGTTCTATCAGATATGCTATTTGAATACCATATGGCATAATATTTTTTGAAAAATGATGTTTAGTATAGATCCATTCAATGGGTAACTCACTTTGACCGAGTATAGCCGTGGGATATTGCCATGTGTTAAGGATGTATAATTTTAAAGGTAATGAGGGATCAATCCGGGTCAAAAAGGCAGATTTGATTTTTTCCTCTACAATTTCTTTTTAGGTGTCCTAATTGACCACAACCAAAACACTTCATGTTATCTAGCTGCTTAGATTGTAGGGAATGCCAAGTAGTGGCCATGGTTTCAGCAAACAACTGCATCTTTCGACTTTCTGATGTTACATCCTTACAGGCCTTCATGAAGGTATTAATGTCTCCTGTATCCTTAATGGGTAATATAACTCTCTTACAATCCTCATTAGCATTCTCATATGCTAGCAACTTCAACAGTTGTTGTCTAGCCTCTTCTCCAATAACAGTTCTTTCCAAAGTCAGTTTTAATCGTGATAAGAACTCAACATAAGGCTCATTAGTCTTCTGAATAACTTTAGTCCATGATCCATAGTGCTCCCCTGTTGGCCGGATACGTTCCCAAGCCTCTAAACCTATCTCCCGTAATTGCTCATGAATTTCTTCAGGGGTATTAACCTGAGCAGCAATATCAGAATATTGACCTATACCTGCCAACATTTGGTAAGTTATGGCCTGTATCCGAGGATTGGGATTTAGAGCGTTCTGACGAGCGCGATCCATACAAAGCTCAGAAAACCACATCTGCCACTGCAGATAGTCAGGCTCTTTCAGAAGGGCTCTACAAAGAACCCTCCAATCTTCAGGAGAAAAATTATTATAATGTCGAGCTAATCCATTAACTAGCTCCTTAACATAATGCGACTGTGGTCCATATAGAGACACTGCCTTTTTCAAGCGACCGATATCCTCTATTCCGATACCTTCATAATATGGTGCTTGTGCTACTCCCTGGACCGGGGGAGGCCTAATGACAGGAAAAGCAAAGACAGAATTATCAGCCTCACTTTCATCATCGCTATCTCCTAGCGCATCAAGCTCAGCCAAAGCAGCAGAAAGGAAAGGATTCTTGGGAGAGAAAACTGGTGCGGATGGCAGAGGCGGAGCGGAGGGCTTTTTAGAGGACTTCTTAGATCCCTCCGCCATAGACATAACCCGCTGAAAAACCTTCCATAAATGCTCCGTCTCGGGATCTGACTTATTATGTCGAACCCGCCGCCAACTATCCATGTCTAAAGTACCCTCATCTGGAAACCAAGGATTCCATTCTCGAATTACTTTCAAACACATCTCAATATCAGCGGAAGCAACAGTGATGCCATAGACAGCAAGTGAATGCTTCAGCATTCGAACATAAGGAGTAGAAGTTCCTTGTCCCATAACCCTGTAGTTACTCAAGTTACCCTTCCTGAACGTCCTTCAGGGTCCCTGTTCGGGCGCCAATTGGCAACGTCTAGTGCGTTGGGGTCCCTGGGTAAGGGTTGTGAAAGAACCGGGACACAGGGGATGCAGAGCAAAGGCAGCACTTGCAACTGCATGCTGTCGTTTATTTCCCACATAGCTATATACTTGCAGCAATCAGATAATCATAACAATGTGTACTTTCAGTACATTATGGGATTAAACTAACATCCTTGAAGAAAGATACATTAAAGAATTCTCTCAGCCACCCTTCCTCTGGAGTCAGCATGTTCTTGTCTTAAGAAGGAACACCTCTAATCTAGGCAAGAGCCACTTCCTGCTGATCCAGGCATTCAGAACTTGCAACATGAGATAAGGGGAGGAGAACATTTTCTCCTCCTAGCCCAGGCCTGCCTGGCTGTCCTTAACCTCACTGCAGTCCCTAAATGACCCTGGGTTGCAAGGGGCCTACAAGCCTATACCATCTCAATGGTGAGAGTGGCAACAATTGAAAAGCAATAACTGATTCTAGGTTTATGTTCCTTTAATTAAATAGCAAAATTGGAAACAATCTAAATGCTCATTATCAGGTGAATTGATAAACAAAATATGGCACATTCATATAATGGAATACGATTCAGCAATAAAAAGGACTGAACTACTAATATATATAACACAAATGAATCTCAAAACTGTTCCAATAGAAAATTTAACCTAATCTATAGTGACAGAGAGCAAATCAGTGATTGTGTGGGCCCCGGGTGAAAGGAGGCATGAATTGCAAGTTCATTTTTTATACAAAAATCTCTGAGGTGATGGAAATGTTTTGTATTTTGCTTGTGGTGGTGGTTTCATGAGTGTATACATATGTCAAAACTCATAAAATTGCACACTTTAAATGAGTACAGTTTATTGTCTATAAATCATATTTAGGAAAGTTGATTTTTAAAAAATATGCTTGTGTATTTTGATTGACTTTGAAAAACAAATGTTTGGAAGGAGATAAATAGCATTCTTAAATTGCATAATATAAAGTTAACTTATGATACTTTCTTTGATTTGTATGTATACATATCTAGCTAATATGTGTGAGTATATACATATGTACTCATGATAGCTATATGTATTTTTGGCAAAAGTCTTGATTATACCATATTAAAACATAAATTTGGCATTTTCAATGACATTATATAATTAGACCATTCTAACAAGGATGATTGAGTGTTATTCTGATTGAATAAAAGTTCTTTACATAATTAATTTAACCACTTTCCTATTCTTAGACATGTAGATTCTTATAATTTATAAGAAAAAATACAATAATATATATGTAGAGAACATTTTTAGCACGATTGTTTAACTTCATTGGGTGCTTTTAAAGTTGAGGTTAATTTCACACAATATACAGTTAACCCTTTCATCATTTAAAAACATACAATTGAGTGGCTTTTAGTACATTCATAATGCAGTACAAACATTACCACTATATAATTGCAGAACATTTCTATTACCTCAAAAAGAACCCCCCCAACCATTAAATAGTTACTTATTATTACCCCATCCCTGAGCCCCTGGCAACAGCTAATTTGCTGTATATTTCTATGGACTTACTTATTCTACACATTTCATATAATTGGAATCATACAAGATATGTCTTTTTTTTCTAGCTTTTTCCCTTTAGCATGTTTTCAAGATACACGTGCATTACTGCATGGACCAGTACCAGAAAATAACTAGTGTCAGTGAAGATTTGGATAAAATAGGACCCTCAAACTTTGTGAGCGGGAATGTAAAATAGTATAGTTATTGTGGAAAACAGTTTGGCAGTTCTTCAAAAAGCAAAATACAGAATTATGATATGACGGATCAACTCCTCTGCCAGGTATAGAGAATTGAAAATAGATGTTCTCAAAAAATGTGTACATAAATGTTCATAGCAATGCTATTCATAAGAGCCAAAATGTATTAACAACCTAACTGTTAAATGGATAAATAAAATGTGGTATACATACAATGGAAAATTATTCAACCTTAAAAAGGAATGAAGTACTGATACATGCTACAGCATGGATAAATTTTGGAAAATGTTGTGCAAAGAAGTCAAATAGCCATGAATTGTATCATCCTATTTTTATGAAATACTCAGAATGGGCAAATTTGTAGAACAAAAAGCAAATTAGTAGTTGTCAAAGCTTGGGGGAAAGGTATGGAGGAAGGAATAGGAGTAGCTGATTAATGGATTCAGGGTTTCCTCTTGGGGTAATAGAAATGCTCTGGAATTATATAGTGGTAATAGTTGTACAATATTGCTAATGTACTACAGCCACTCAGTTGTACACTTTAAAATTACTAAAATAGTTAGTTTTACGTTGGGAGAAATTTACCACCATTAAAAAGGAACTGGAGGGTATTTTGCTGAGCAAAATAAGTCAATCAGAGAAAGACAATTATCATACAGTTTCACTCATATGTGGAACAAAAGGAACAGGGCAAAGGACCATAAGGGAAGGGAAGGAAAACAGAATGGGAAGTCATCAGAGGGAGACAAACCATGAGAGACTCTTAACTATCGGAAACAAACTGAGGGTTGCTGGAGGGGATGCAGGTGACAGGATGGGGTAACTGGGTGATGGGCATTAAGGAGGGCACGTGATGTGATGAGCACTGGGTGTTGTACAAAACTGATAAATTATTGAATACTACCTCTGAAACTAGTGATGTACTATAAGTTGGCTGATTGAATTTAAATTAAAAAAAGTACCACAAAGCTCACTTACTGAGATTCAGCTGCTTTTTTCTTAAGTGTTTCTCCAACTTCTGTAAACCTCTGATTAGTAATGAGAGTTCTGAGAAAATGGATTCTTATGGTTTTTCATTGCTTTTATTAAGGACAGACTTTTGGAGTTTCAACTTTGCCATTTGGCTCTTGTCATGGTTGCTTACAGGTTTTGTGAGAACATAAGTATTCATTTTTCTGGGATAAGTGTTCAAGAATGCCATTGATAAGTTTTATGGATTGGGTATTTAAATTTTTATGAACCTGTCAAGTTATTTTCTAGAGTGGCTGTACCATTTTTAATTCCCACGAGCAATGTATAGCAGTCTATGAGTTATCCAGTTTCTCTATAACCTTACTAGCATTTGATATTGTGACTATTTTTTATTTTAGTCATTGTAGTCATATAGTGATATCCCATTATGATTTTATTTTTAAAAGATTTTATTTATTTATTTGACAGAAAGAGACACAGCAAGAGAGAGAACACAAGCAGGGGGAGTGGGAGAGGGAGAAGCAGGCTTCCTGCTGAGCAGGGAGCCCGATTCCGGGCTCGATCCCAGGACACCAGGACCATGACCTGAGCTGAAGGCAGATGCTTAAGGACTGAGCCACCCAGGCACCCCGATTTTAATTTTCATGTAACTAATTACTAACCATATTAAATATTCTTTCATATATCTATTTTTCAACTGCATATCCTTTTCAGTGAAATATATTTTTTGCCTATTTTCTAAAAGGTTGGGATTTTTTGTTTGTTGAGTACACACACACACACACACACACACACAGGCTAGTCCTGTTCTCAGGTATGTGTTTTGTAAATATTTTTTCCCAGATATAGCTGTCCTATATACTTTTGCAAAGCAAACTTTTTATTTTTATAGACATATTTATCAGTTTTTTTAAGGATTGTTATTTTGGTGTCAAGTCTATATTGCTTAGCTCTAGGTCCTGAAGATTTTGCCCATAATTTAAAAAACTATTCTAGAGATTTCCATTTTTTTTATAACATGAACCACTTTCAGTTCATTTTTGTGTAAGTACAATTGTAAGGTGTTTCTGTTTTGTGTTGTTTTCTATTTCTGAGTTCTCTGTTCTGTTGCATTGATCTATGTGTCTATTCTCTGCAATACCACACTGCCTTTATTACAATGGATATATAATTAATCTTGAAATTGAGAAGATTGTTCTTTTTTTGTTTTCATTATTTTTCAATTTGACTTTCTTTCTCTCTCTATATATATACTTTATATACTAAATATATATGCTTTATATATATTATATAGATACATATATACTTTAAAATAATCTTGTTCAATATAAACAAAAAATCTTGTTGGGCTTTTTGTAGGAGGTGCACTAAACTTGTGTATCAATTTGGGAAGAATTAACATCTGTATATCAATAAAAATGGTATGCCTCTCCATTTACCTAGATTGTCTTTGATTTCTCTCATCAAGACTGTATAGTGTTTAGCATACAAGTCCTGTAAAAGTCTCTGAGATTTACATCTAAGTATTTTCTTTTATTCAGCAACTGTAATTGAATTTTCAATTTATTTTTTTATTACTAGCTTATGAAACTACAATTGATTTTTTTTTAATCTCAGGAAACAAACTGAGTGTTACCGGAGTGGTGGGGGTGGGAGGGATGGGGTGGCTGGGTGCTACAATTGATTTTTGTATATGTATCTTCTTTCCTGTGGAAAGAACACTGAACACTCTTAGTAGTAGGATTTTTTTGGTAGATTCCTTGGTAGTTTCTTTTCTTTCTTTCTTTCTTTCTTTCTTTCTTTCTTTCTTTCTTTCTTTCTTTCTTTCTTCTTTTTAAAGATTTTATTTATTTATTTGTCACAGAGAGAGAGAGAGAGCACACACAAGAAGGGGAAGTGGCAGGCAGAGGGAGAAGCAGGCTCCCCACTGAGCAAGGAGCACAACGTGGGACTCAATCCCAGGGCCCTGGGATCATGACCTGAGCTGAAGGCAGATGCTTAACCAACTGAGCCACCCAGGAGTCCCTTCTTTCTTTTTTTTAATTAAAACTTAGTTGAAACACAATGTTACATTAGTTTCAGGTTTATAACACAGTGAGTTAACAAGCCTATATGTTATGCTATGCTCATCACATGTGTAAATACCATTTGCCACATTTCTTGGTAGTTTCTACATAGAGAATCATAACATCTGCAAATAGGGACATTATAATTTCCTGCTTTCTAATTTGTGTGACTTTTCTTTTCTTTTCTTGCCTTATTGCACTGGCCAGAATTTCATTTGAATAGTGATGAGACCAAATATCCTTTCTATGTTCCCAACATTGGGAAAAACATCCAACCTTTCATTATTAAGAATAATATTAGTTTTAGGAGACTCATAGATGACCTTTATCAAACTGAGGACATTGCACTCTATTCTTATTATTAAAGGATTTTTTAACAACCATGAATAAATATTGAAGACATCAGCAAGAGGGAAAAATAGGAAGTCCCAGACCTTATTCACTTCTAGATACACTGATTTAACAATATATGGTCCAAAAAACTTCTAGAACTCCAGAAATTACTTAAGAAGTCATAATACCCCATGGAAGCCCAACGCCAAGAACAGCTGCATTGCAATAAGTAAAAAATATTTTATTTCTTTTATTTTTTAGTTTTAATTTTTATTTTTTAGTTTCAAATTTTTATTTAAATTCTAGTTAGTTAACATTTAGTGCAATATTGGTTTCAGGAGTAGAATATAGTGATTCATCATGTACATATAATACCCAGTACTCATCACAACAAGCGCCCTCCTTAATATCCATCACCCATTTAGCCCATTCCCCACCCATCTTCCCTCAGCTGGTTCTCTACAGTTAAGAGTTTCTTATGGTTTGCCTCCTTCTCTCTCTTTTTTTAATTCCCTCTTTCTCTATGTTCATCTGTTTTGTTTCTTAAGTTCCACATGTGAGTTAAATTATATGGTATTTGTCTTTCTCTGACTCACTTGGTTTTTTTTAGCATAATACACTCTAGCTCCATCCACATCATTGCAAATGGCAAGATTTCATTCTTTTTGATGGCTGAGTAATATTCCATTATATATCTGTCTCTCTCACATGATTATCCATTCATCAGTCAATGGACATTTAGGCTCTTTCCATAATGTGGCTATTGTTGATAATGTTGCTATGAACATTGGGGTGCATGTGTCCCTTTGAATTAGTATTTTTGTCAGAACCAGCATACTTTGGATGCCTGGGAGCAACCAAAAACAAAAGAGAACTCAATTACTTGTTGCAGTTCCAGAAAACTTGTAATACTGTAGACAGAAACTAGTACTACTCAGCACAATCATGAGAAAGTGTCCAGTTCATACCTTCCTCCTTGGGACAGGAAAAAATAAGAGTGGAATATATGTCAAATAGTCTGGATTTTCAAGGGGCTGCCTAGAGGACTGCTATTTCTTTCCTGACTTAGAACACTGGCAGACTCAGGATTGTTTGGATTTCTGGGGGCTGCTGAAAATAAAAGAGAACTCAGTGGTTTATTGCAGTGCCTAAGTATGTTCCACAAGTAGACTGATACTAGAGGGAGCAAGAAATTACAAGCTCTTGAAAAAGAAACCAGCTGACCTCTATAATTGAGAAATTACACACCTAAGCCCAGGAAAATGCATTCCCATACAAGGTTTGAGAGAAGGTCTTCACTATACAAAGAAAGGTCATGAAGATTGGAAAAAGTTGTTGTTTTCTCAGATGCACAAATCACAACAACAACAACAAAAATAACAAGACACAAGAACAAAATAAATCTTCAAAATCTGACTGTGAAGAAATGGAGATCTACGAATTACCTGATAAAGTATTCAAAATAATCATTGTAAATAAGCTGCATACACTACAAAAGAACACAAACAGGCAACAAAACAAAATCAGGAAAAATGTGCTTGAACAGAATGAGAATATCAACAAAAATAAACTATAAAAGGGAACCAAAAAATATTGTGTAGTGGAAGAATACAATAATGCAATTAAAAAAAAATCTACTACAGAGCATAAACATCAGTTTTGGTCAAGCAGAAAAAAAAAAAAAAGAAAAGAAACAGTGAACCTGAAGACAGGTCATTTGGTATTATTGAGTCAGAGGAACAAAAAGAAAAAGGAATGAAAAGGAAAATAAAGTAAGGAAAACCTAAGACGTTTGTGGGAAATCAGCAAGAAAATCAACATATGTATTGTGGGAGTCCTAGAAGGACAAGAGGAAGAGAAAGGGACAGTGAGTTTATATGGAGAATAATCACCAAAAATTTCCCAAATCTGAGGAAGAAAATAGACCTCTAACTTCAAAAAGCTTAAAAGATTCCAACTAAGATAAACCCAAAGAGGTCCAGAGATACATTATAAACAAATTGCCTGAAGTCAAGACAAAGAATCTTAAAAGCAGCAAAAGAAAAACAACTCATCATGCACAGGTGAGCTTCTATAAAATTAGCAGTCAATTTTCAGCAGAAAATAAAAGAGTCAGATGATATATTTAAAGTGCTGAAAGAAAAAAAAAAGCTGCCAACCAAGAATACTATCTGGCAAAATTGTCTATCAAAAATGAAGGAGAGGGGTGCCTGTGTGGCTCAGTCAATTAAAAGTCTGCCTTCAGCTCAGGTTGTGATCCCAGGCTCCTGGGATCAAGCCCCATGTCAGGCTCTCTGCTCAGCATGGAGCCTGCTTCTCTATCTGCCCCTCCCCCCTCTCATGCTTTCTCTCTCTCTCTCTTTCAAATAAATAAATAAAAATCTTTTTTAAAAAAATGAAGGAAAAATAGAGACTTTCACAGATAAACAAAAATTGAAGGATTCATCAATACTGGATCTACCTTGTAAGAATTGCTACAGGGACCTGAAGTTGAAACAAGAGGACACTAGACAGCAACATGAAATCATGAAAATATAAAGCTCCTTGGTAAAAAGCAGATATATACAGAATCCTGTAATACTGTAATAGCAGTACATAAATCACTTAATTCCAGTGTAGAATTTAAAAGATAAAAGCATAAAAAATAACTATGAGACAACGCTAATGGTACAAAATATAAAATAGTGTAATTTGTGACATTGATAACAGAAAGTGGGGATAGAAGAGATGTAAAGGAGTAGTATTTAAATAGGTTATGTCATAAAATAATATAAATAAATATAAATTTTATGCAGTCCCCAGAGTAGCCACAAAGAAAATATCTATATAAGGTACATAACAGAAATAAGAAATCAAAACATGTCACAACAAAGAAATTAATGAAACACAAAGACAGGAAATAAGAAAGGAAAAAGACAAAATAATTAAAAGACAAACAGAAAACAGTGAACAAAATAAGAATGTAAGTCCTTTCCAAACATTAATATTGTAAAAGTAAATGGGTTAAATAAACATCATAATCAAAGGACATGGAGTGACTGCATGGATTAAAAATGCAAGATCCAACTATATGCTATATACAAAAGACTTTAGATATAAAGATATAAACAGGTTGAAGGGAAAAGAATGGAAAAAGATATTTTTGCAAATGGTAACCAAAAAAGAGCAATGAAGTCCATACTTATATCTGACAAAATAAACTTTCAGTCAAACTGTCAACAAGAGACAAAGACAGATATTTGATAATGATAACAGGGTCAAATAATCGGAGGAGCTAACATTTCTTCCATTCTGTAGGCCCATTTTGTATTTTTTAGAAGTCCGTTTATTATTTATTTACAGTGTTTTTACAGTGTATCTCTTTGCATAGATTGATCAGTGGTTGTTCTATATTCTATATTTATATACATAGCATCACAGTCTCCTGATGTTATCATTTGGCCAGTTCAAGTGAAGTATAAAACTTTACCTGCCTTTAAATCCCTTTACCCTATCACATTTGTACTTAGCTTAAACATTTTTTAACATAAATTTGGAACCATATCAACAGAGTTATAATTTTTTCTTCAGTAGTCAAACATAATTTAGAAAATTAAAGATGAGAAGAAAAGATTACTGTATCATTTTTTTCTTACTATATTTTTTCTTCCTTCCACATTCCAGGGTTTCTTCTTTTATTTAATTAATAGACAAATTTCTTTGGCCCTTTAGTTTTCTAGAGGAGACATAGTCAGATGACTAACTTACTTCCAAATTACAGTCCAGAGGCTGAAATCTCATTAGACTAATGACCTCATAGTGTACTTACTAGTAACACCAAGAGGGTGTTATTGAGAAAATAGAGAAATTTTGGTAATGATGAGAAAAATAAAGCACATATTTTCCAGAGGTAAGTAACAACTATCTTTCAAACTAGAAATTCTAATCACTATTTGAAAACAAGATAACTGGCACCTGGCAGCGGATTACCTCTTTCTGATTTATTCATTTCTTTTGCTAAGTTACTCAACTTCCCATTGTGTTTTGTTCATGGGAACTTGGGTTAATGATGAGACTATTTCTCCACAGGGGTGAGGAGGTGAAAAACTCATGGGGTGTGTGGGGCCATATCAGTGACTTTGGGATTCTGAAAACATTTAATGTCCCCTCAGTTCCTTCCCTTGTCAAGAACAAAACAGAAATCTTAAAAAGCCATCTTTAGACCCTGACTAAACAGCCAACAGAGTATTATTTTCCTTCCCCTTCATCTCTTCCATGAAAAATGTCTCTTTTATATGCTATGGGATTTGATGGTCTTAGAACCTGAAAAGATCTTTATGACACAGTCTCGAATCTGCTTGGTTTTCACCCCATAGACAATAGGGTTCATAGTGGGAGGCAAGAGCAGATAAATATTGGCCACAATGATGTGGCAAGATGGAGGGATTGCACGGCTCCCAAAACGATTAAAAAAGAAGCAGACGAAGTCTGGACTATAGGAGAAAACAATGGCACAGATGTGGGCAGTGCAGGTGCTGAAAGCCTTCTGTCGAGCATCTGCCGAAGAGAGACTGATCACTGCCCAGAGGATCATGGTGTAGGAGATTGTGATGCACAGGATGTCAAAGCCCCCAATGAGGAGGGCAGCCGTCAGACCATAGATAACATTGGCCTTGATATTTCCACAGGATAACTTAGCTACAGATAGCTGGTCACAATAGGTATGGTGTATTATATTGCCCTTGCAATAGGGTAGTCTCTTGGTGAAGAAAATCAAGGGAATGATGAGCAACACTGCTCTCAAGAAAGTAGCAAGCCCAACCTTTGCAATGACAGGATTGATGAAGATAGTTGAGTAGCGCAGAGGGTAAAAGATGGCTATATAGCGGTCTAAGGCCATAAGCATGAGCACCCCAGACTCCATCCCTGTGAAGGTATGGATGAAGAACATCTGGACTAGGCATTCTTCAAATCTAATTTCCTTGAGATGAAACCAGAAGATGCAGAGAGCTTTAGGGATTGTACTAGATAGAGCACATGACAAGGTCAGTAAGGGAAAGAATGGCCAAAAAATAATACATGGACCTGTGCAAGGAGTCCGCATAGCAGATGAGGTAGAGGAGTCCACAATTCCCTACCATGGCCACCATATACATGGAGCAGAATGGGAAGGAAATCCACATGTGCATATCCTCCAGTCCTGGGATCCCATTAAGAATGAATGAGGCTGGTGTTACATCTGTTTGGTTCAGAATTATCATAATTAAGCTGGTGTAAACATTAAGAAACTTGTAGGGTTGAAGTTTTATTTTTGCTTTGTTTCATTTTTTGACCCTCCGAGTTTTGGAAAAATACCAAAAAAAAAAAAAAAAAAAACTTTGTTGTGCTCCCTCTCTCCGTCTCTTCTCTCCGTTAAACACTGTATTGTAATAACAAGAAAACAAACATTTTAAATGCCAGGACATGTTTATTTAAACATTGTTTAAACTAAGTTTAAACCATTGTTTGTTAATTCATTAATTTATCAGTTCATTCAACAATACATACTTAATACCTACTATGTGTTGGGTTTTATCACAGATTCTGCGCCTAATTACTTTAAAACAAAAAGATATAGACACAATGCCCATAAACTTATGATCAAGTGTAATTGTGTTACACTTATGATTTATGTCATTATGATCTCTCATATTGATATTTGTTATAATATCTTATTTAAATATTAATTATTATAACCTCTCCATTTGGGTGTTTCTTAAGGTAGAACTGATTGATTACCTCACCAGTGATGCAACAGATATGATTAGGATGTATTTGTTATTGTTCTTAAAGTTTTTATTTTTTATTGTTCTTCTTTTTAATAATAATTTATATTTATACTTACTATGTACTAGGTAAAGTTCTAAGAAGTCTATATACATTAACTCATTTCATCCTCACTACGAGCCCAGGGTGCATTTTTATTAATTTATACTTCATTATTGAGTAAATGGAGGTGCCATGTAGATGAGGTTTCTTACGTCGGAATTTCAAAGGCATTCTCAATCTCCTAGTTTAAGGTATAGTTATTAAGAGGACTGTTGATACTTTTTTAAATTTAGTTTTATTTTATTATGTTATGCTAATCACCATACAATACATCATTAGTTTTTGATGTAGTGATCCACGATTCATTATTTTGGTATAACACCCAGTGCTCTATACAGTACATGCCCTCCTTAATACCCATCACTGGGCTGTTGATACTTTTTACATGAACTATTCTTCTTTGCTTTTCTTCATTTATTTGTTTTCTGGTTCTGAAATACATAAGAACATTTTAAAACTTCTATGCTTTCACGGTCAATGCTGGTAATGGTGATGATAGAGGTGTATGTGTGCATATATGTCATTTATTGTGTAGGCATTTATTGGGCCTTTTTGGGTCTGGAAATCTGTGACCTTTGGTTTTAGAAATTTTCTTGTATTAGCTTTTTTCTTTTTAAGATTGAAGGCAATTTTATTTTAAAAAATATATATATTTCTGGTTTTTGTAGTCTTTTTTATGTGTTGTATTAACTTTTGATAATATCTTCCCAACTGTGTCCTTGTTATTTTACTATTACTTTTAGTTAGATATGGGATCTTCTGGCCTTATTCCCTTCTTCTCATTTATTTTCTTTTAAAATTTTTATATTATATCTCTTTATTTTTTAATCTATTTTCTAGAAAAATTCCTGAACTCTATATCCCAAGTGTCTTGGCATTTTTTTAAACTAATATTACAAATTTCCAACAACCTATTTTCTTCTGAATCTTGTGCAACTGACAGTAATATATATATGTACATATGTATATGCTTCATATATAATTTATATATCATCTAAATTCCAATTATTTATTTTTATAGCTTTTGTCTTTTACTTTGGAGGAGTTTCTCATATATCTGGTAATCTTTGAATATTGATTCACACTTAAGAAAGAGGCTATAGAGAGCTGATATGAATTTCATCAATTGGTAGGATTTACTTAAAGTGCTCAAGCAGGGACTCTACTCCATTGGAGGCATTCTTAGTTATCATAACTTATTTCCTCAGGGACCTTTGATTTTTGCAGAAAGTCTGTATCCTGGAGGATTGTATGGTTGGCTGCCAATGTTCTTGGAGTTAAGTAGTAGAAGGGTACTGAGGAACTCACATTAAAATAAGAATACTGTAAAAAGAAGAAGATAGTAGGAGGGGAAAAATGAAGGGGGGGGAAATCGGAGGGGGAGATGAACCATGAGAGACTATGGACTCTGAAAAACGAACTGAGGGTTCTAGAGGGGAGGGAGTGGGGGATGGGTTAGCCTGGTGATGGGTATTAAAGAGGGCACGTACTGCATGGAGCACTGGGTGTTATACACAAACAATGAATCATGGAACACTACATCAAAAACTAATGATGTAATGTATGGTGATTAGCATAACATAATAAAAAAATACTGGATTCAATTATCTCATTTTTTGAATCTCATCCTTGGCCTTCATCACACCTTTTATATACATTCATATTATTAGTTGCAGTTTCTTCCCAGAATATACTTCTAGTCACATAAGAAGATAATTAACATTGTTTAGGGTAGTGGAAGAATCAGAGATAGCAAGTTGTTCTTTGTTCAGTGTTTCTGCCTACACCTATGTTTTATCTTTATATATTTGCACATGGGATGGCAGATTAGGTACTGCAAAGGACAACTTTTTTGGAAATAGTGAAGTGACACAGGATGAACATGTTTATAATAGTGCTCTTCAAAGATCTCTTCTATGGCATTACAAAAATCATAGATCGTACAGAACAGAAAGAATGGCAGAAAGGAATGGCAATGACTTTAACTTTGAGGCATATCAGAAAAGTTTCTAAGAGGAAAGACCAATGCTTTTAAACATGAAGCATGGTTAGGTTTATGATGGGCCAAATAGGCAGAGCAGTGTTCTCTCTTGCTGCTTGCAATTTATTTTTTCAAGATTTTATTTTATTTATTTGAGAGAGAGAGAGAGTGAAAGAGAGAGGGTCAGCCGAGCCGGGAACCCAATGCGGGACTTGATCCTGGTACTCCGGGATCATGACCTGAGCCAAAGGCAGTTGCTTAACCAACTGAGCCACCCAGGCGCCCCTGCTTGCTATTTCTTACTCAAATCATACTGACATATTAGCTACATGATTTTGCAAACGTCTTTTCTTTTTGTGTTCCCCCAAATAGCCTCTAGTATAACATATATCAGGAAGACTCAACTCTATCTTTGACAGGTTAGAAAGTCAACCTCTACAGCCTCTTAATATCATGGCAAAGTGCCAGGATTAGAGTTAAGGAGTAGATTTGTTTATGGAATCAATGTCTTTCACTATCTTAACATTATGGTATTATAAAAATCTTATCATATTCTTGAACCAGCCACAATTTAATAAAACTTCATATTGACACAGATTGTACTTTATACCTGCAGTGTCGAGCAAGATGGCACATATTAGATGTTGATAAATAATTTTGAATAAATGAGCAGATTAATGAATTAACTAGTCATAGTCTATACTTGACTTTAAGCATTATTAAATTAAATGCTGTAATATAAATATTATTACTTGGAAAGCACAAAGGAACCACCAGAAGAAACAAAACCAGAATGTTTACCTCATAAATCACCAGAAATTATAAATTTAAAAAAAAATACTGAAATAGAGAAAACAAAGGAAATCCCAAGGAAGCAGAGAAAAATAATGTGCTAGGAAAAATAAATATATTGGTTTGGGAAAAAAAGATCAACTATGTAAACTACACTAGAAATTGGTCTTAAAGTGACTTTTAAAAAGAATATATATATTGATACATTTTTATATATAATATATGTAATATATATTAAATATTATATTTTATATATGATATATATAAAGCAATAGAAGGTTATTGAGCAAGGATACAGGAAAAGCTCTCAGGAGTGAGAAGAATCCTGAGAGGGTTGCCAATGAGGGCATCCATTAAAAGTATTGTTTTAAGAAGAGGTATATCAGAAAGTATACCACACTCAAAGTATGCAGACACTTTTGTTTTGTAAATAGAAAAAAATACCAAATAACCAAAATAACAAAACACAGCAAAAATTTTGGATAAACTATTACACTTAGATAATGCAGAAATAAAAGCAAGAAAATATTGGATCAAGATCACACTGGAGAAAAATAAAAGAAAGGCGTGAAGCAGTGCAATGAAAGCTGATATACCAAGTTGTTTTATCTGTAGTTTTGGCAAAGTTTCTCCACAACCAAAACATTACACAGTGCTGATGTAATTCTCTGGCTCACTTTGTTAGTACACAGATTTTTAAAACAAGACACTTAAGAATAAGTAAGTAAATAAATAAATAGTAAAATGAGATTCTTAAATTATGTCACAGCTTATTAACTGCTCCTTAGTTTCTTATTGTAGTGTCATTGATATGGTCTTCAACTAGTAATACAAGTCTAACAAAAGCCTTACAATTTGCATTTTGGAGAAAAAAAAAACCACTATGGGCTTATAGTATTGTGTTTCCATGAATAAAAAAATTGCCATCAAGTTTCATTCCATAGGGCTTGTAAATGTGTACATTATGTTTGAATACACAATATTTTTTATTAATTTCACATATATCATGAATAGAAATTTTAAAAACTATAAAAATCATATATATAAAAGTGCATATATGTTTATCCATCTATATATGTTTCTTATTAAAATAAAATAGATATTGAAATTTATTTTGATAAATATTTGACTGGTATACAATAAATTACCATAAGTTGTTGAAAAAATAATATCACTACTCAATTCTCCTTAATACATTCAAATAGTCAAGTCTTTATGTATCTGTACAACAGAAGGAGATAAATTTAGGAAAAGTATAGGTATCCATAATTTTAAAATAGGCAATATATTTTTGAGATTCCTTGTGCTGTGTTCTACAGAATATCTTTCCTAAATATGAAATAAATATCCTACATATATCTCTTGTGCTTTTTTTTTATAGATATGTCTTTAACTACTAAAACTGACTTTCATGTTACACAATAATTTCAGGTCCCATGTTTAATTCATTTGCAAAACTGCCAAAGGTCCATGCTTATATGCAGGTAATATAGTACTATCTACAAAATAAGGAAATTTCCAAAACAGATTTAAAATTATTTCAATACATCATAATTGTTCTAACAAGGAAAATTAACTAATACTATGTCATGGGTGTAGACAGGTATTTTGGAATAGTAACATTAATACATGTATGTTATTTGTAAAGCGCAGCTTTGATATCATCTTTGGTCTATTGTCATTCCCTAAAATAAGCTTGTTTTCTCCTTAGACTGTCCTAAATCTCTAAAACCCATGGTTTTCTCTTATACCACAGTGAGTCCCTCCAGGCAAGGGTTGTTATCTCAAATGGATGAAATACAGTCTTAACTAATCTCTCTAGAAATGAACCAAGAAAAATTAGGTTCTCTTTCTGAGAACAAGGGGAGGGCAGGTAAGAAGCAAGAGTGTCTTGACCATGACTGAGAACTATTCTCCTAGTTCTTCCCCATTTCTTCTTGTCATGAGCATGATTCATACCTGACTTCCAGTTCAACAGAACCAGTGATTCCCACTTGGTTAGGGAAATGACATAGATATTCATAATCACGATGCAAAATTACACTGAATTACAATCCAAGAATTGGGGAAACAAACATTTTGTAACCTCCCAGCCTCCCACAACACTCCAGCCTTCAAACATGGTGAATGCACTCAAATCTGTGTTTCTGAGAATATCAAACAATTCACACACATTCAACGCCTCTACTTTATCTTTCTGTCAAAAAAAGAAAGAAAGAAAAAAAAATCCTGTCTCGAGTCCCCCTTTTGTGTTCCTTTAATACCTTAGGTTCTGGATAGCAGACAATGAGCTGAATACAGTCTGGTCCAGGTGATCAGGATCTTAGTTCAAAAGCATAGGCTATATGTATGTGCACAGCCCTCAATTTCTAAGTCCCATGATACCTGTACTAGTGTATTGGGTGTTTAAGAAAGATGTCCTATATGTCCTAAAGGGATAGTACAAAAATTAGACACAGATGCTTGTGTAGCAAACAAACTAACCTTATGGGAGGAGGAAAAGTGTCGAAGCTCTCCATTCTTACTGCTATATGATGATATTTAAGTGACTTATTTCATATGCACGTATGTATGTGTGTGTGCATGCACACATGTATGAACATGTACTTAATGGAGAGGAATTGAACCAAATTTTAGTAGAAGTGAGTGATTTTAATACTGCAGAGTTTTCTTTCCATGTACGGCCTTGTAGGACACATGGTGAAAGCACTTACACGGACTGTTTTAGTCCCTCACACATCCATCCATTTCTTCTTTTATTCACTTATTTTTTAATGTCTCTAATTCAATAACATCACTGAGTACTTAGTCATTTCCAAGTCAGTATAGTAAGTATAAAAAAGAAGTTAAACAACACGAACCTTGAAAACTTTATGCTGGGTCAAACAATTCAGAGACAGTCACATATTGTGTTATTCCATTTATATGAAATATTAAGAAGAGACAAATCCATGGAATACAAAGTAAATTTTTGGTTGCCGTGGGCAGGGTAAGGAGGTGACTGCTTAAAATGTATAGGCTCTTTTAGGGAGATGACTAAAATATTCTGGAATTAGATAGTGGTGATGATGGCACAGCACTGTGAAGGTACTAAAAGCCACTGAATAGTACATTGAATATCATTAAAATGGTAAATTTGGGGGGCTCCTGGTTGGCTTAGTTGTTAAGCATCTCACTGTTGGTTTGGGCTCAGGTCATGATCTGAAGAGTTGTGATCTCAAGGGTCCTGACCCAAAGTCCTGCCTCAGGCTCTGTGCTCAGTGGGGAATCCACTTGAAGATTACCTCCCTCTACCCCTCCTTCCACTCGTGCTCTCTCTCTAATATAAATAAATAAATCTTTTAAAAATGGTGAATTTCATATTAATTGAACTTTATGAAAATTTTTAAAAAGTCACACAGCTCTCACTGAGATTCGGCTGTTTTTTGGCTTTATTTATTTGTTTTTGTGCAAGGTAGTTTTTATTTTTTAAGAAGATTTTTTAAAATTTATTCATTTGAGAGAGAACGAGAGTGAGTGAGAGCACGAGCAGTGGGCAGAGTCAGCAGTCAGAGGGGGACAGAGTAGCAGTCTCCCCCACTGAGCAGGATGCCCCAACAGGGGGCTGGATCCCAGGACCTCAGAATCTTGAGCTGAGGTGAAGGAGCTTAATGGAGTCACCTAGGCGCCCCTATGCGGTGCAGTTTTGGTTTTATTTTTAGAATAAAACTTTTATTTTCCTCTCTCTTTTTTTTTTTTTTTGAATTTAAATTCAACTAGTCAACGTATGGTTTTTGGTGTAGTGTTCAATGATTCATTATTTGCATATAACACCCAGGGTTCATAACATCATGTGCCCTCCGTAATGCCCATCACCTAGTTACCCCATTCCCCACCCAACTCCCTTTCCACAACCCTCAGTTTTTTCCCCGGAGTTGAGTCTCTCATGGTTTGGCTCCCTCTCCGATTTCTTCCCATTCGGTTTTCCCTCCCTTCCCCTATGATCCTTTGAGCTATTTCTTATATTCCACATATGAATGAAACTGTATGATAATTGCCTTTGATTGACTTACTTCACTTAGCATAATACCCTCCGGTTCCATCCATGTCAGTGTAAATCCTGGGTATTCATCCTTTCTGAAGGCTGAGTAATATTCCATTGTATACATGAACCACATCTTCTTTATCCATTCATCTGCTGAAGGGCATCTCGGCTCCTTCCACAGTTTGGCTATTGTGGACATTGCTGTTATGAACATTGGGGTGCAGGCAGTGCAGTTTTAATGAGTTTAGCATACATCTATTCCCACAGGCTTCTACACATAAGTTTATGAAACATATCTTAACCAATGAAGATGTTACTTGAAAGACACATGCCCAGTGCAGGTTCAATGAGTTAACAATAGGGCTAATACCATATGCTTCTACACCTAAGTTTACGTACACTTAGATCTTGGTTTTGTTTGTTTGTTTGTTTGTTTGTTTGTTTTGTAGGCTCCACACCCATTGTGGAGCTCAATATAGGGCTTTAACTCACGACCATGAGATAAGCTGAGATCAAGAGACAGACACCCAACCACTGACCCACCCAAGCGCCCCAGATCTTAATGAAAAATGTTGGTTGAAAGAGAGTTTATATGCAGTGTAGTTTTAATGAGTTAAGCATACAGCTGTTCCCAAATGCTTCTACACATGTGTGCAAACACTTTATTTTTTACCTCTTTTGATTTATTTTTCTTTTTTTAATTTGACTATAGTTGACACACAATGTTATATAAGTTTCAGGTGTACGACATAAGAGATCCAACATCTCTATACATTACGCTATGCTCACCACAGGTGTAGATATCCTCTGTCACCACACAACACTATTTATTCCAATATCATTGACTGCATTCCTTATGTTGTACCATTTATTCCCATGACTTCCTCATTCCATATCTGGAAACCTGTATCTCCCACTCTCCTTCACTCATTTGACCAACCCCCCCCCCACCTTCTTACCGTCTGGCAACTATCAGTTTGTTTTCTGTATTTATGGGTCTGATTCTGCTTTTTGTTTGTTTGTGAATTCATTTGTTTAGTTTTTTTAAGCTTCCACACATAAGTGAAATCATATGTATTTGTCTTTCTCAGTCTAACTTATTTCACTTAGAATAATACCCTCTAAATCCATCCATATTGTCTCAAATGGCAAGATCTCATCCTTTTTTATGGCTTCACATTTTCTTGTGCTGATGTGTATCACATCTTCCATATCGATTTATCTGTCAATGGACTTAGGTTGCTTCCATATTTTGGCTCCTGTAAATAATGCTGCAATAAATAGAAGGATGCATACACCATTACAAATCAGTGTTTTTGGTTTCATTGGATAAACACCCAGAACTGGAATTATTAGATCATATGGAATTTCTGTTTTTAATTTTGAGGAACCTTCATACTGTTTTATACAGTGGCTCAGCTATTTTTTCTGGATAAACATTCCTCTAATTGCTGCCAACTTTTAATTAGTATCAAGAAGATGAGAACGTTGAGTTTGACTTTTTTTTGTTGTTAGGGTTTATCCATTGCTTTTATTTGGGACAAACTTTTTAATATTGCTGTTTTGCCATTTTCACTTATGTCACTCACAGTGTCAAACACTGGTTTTTGTGTGAACACAAGTATTTCTCTGGGATAAATGCCCAGTAATGTAACTGCTAAATTGTATGATAGTTCCAATATTGCTTTTTTAAGCAACTGCCAAAATATTTTCCAGAATGCCTGTCTCATTTTATACTCCTACCAGTGATGTATTAATGATTCAGTTTCTCCATATTCTTGCCAGAATCTCATGCTGTTAGTAGGTTTTATTTTATCCTCTGTCATAGTTGTGTAGTGACATTCTATCTCAATTTTAATTTTTATTTGTGTATGACTAATGATTTTGAATGTTTTTAAAAATTTTTTATTTAAACTAAAATTAGTAAACATATTGTGTATTACTAGTTTTAAGGGCAGAATTTAGTGATTCATCAATGGCATATAACACGCAGTGCTCATTACATCAAGTGCACTCCTTAATGCCCATCACCCAGTTATCCCATCCCCCACCCACTTCCCCTCCAGCAACCGGCAGTTTGTTCCATATAGTTAAGGGTCTCTTATGGTTTGCTTCCCTCTGCTTTTTATCTTATTTTTCCTTCCCTTCTGTTATGTTCATCTCTTTTGTTTCTTAAATTCCACATATGAGTGAGATCATATACTGTTTTTTTATGTTATCTATTTGCCATTTGTATGTCCTTATCAATGAAATGTCTGTTTATATTTTTTGTCTATTTTCTAATTAGATTTTTTTACCCTTGAGTCTGTGTGTGTGTGTGTGTGTGTGTCTGTGTGTGTGTGTGTGTGTGTGTGTAATTGCGTATGTGTGTTGGTTAGGTCTTAAAAATATTTTTTGCATTCTGTAGCTTGTCTTTTCATCCTCTTAATAGGGTCTTTAGCAGAATAAAATTTTTTTAAAAAATTTTTAAAAGATTTAATTTTTCACTTTTTTTTTTTTTTTTTTTGCATTGTGCTTTGGTGTCAAGTCTAAGAATTCTGCTTTGTCCTGGATCTGAAAGATTTATCCCATTACTTTTTGAAATGTCTTACAGCTTCAAATTTCTCATGTTCACAGTCCATTCTTTTGAGCTAATTTGTGATTTAGGTCAATAGTGTTCTTAGTTTTTCCTAGCAACATCCAACTCTTCCAGCAGACTTTATTGAAAGGCTACATTTCCTTTATTGAATTTGTTTTGTTTATGTGTCAAAAATCATTTGGACATGTATGTGGGTGTCTATTTCTAGGTTTTCTATTCTGTTCCTTTGCTCTTTGTACCTATCCTCTATCAATACCACAGTCTTGATTACTGTAGCTATGCAAGTCTTGAAATTGCAAAGACTCCTTCCTCATTTCATTATGTGTTTTCAATTGTTTTAGCTATTGTTATTCCTTTGATGTTCCAAATAAATTTGAGAATAATTTTGTCTGTATCAACAAAAAATCTTGCCTGGATTTTTATAGGAATTGCAACACACCTGTGTATCAGTTTTGGGATAACAGATATCTCTTCATCCATGAATATTGTATGTCCCTTCATTATTTATTACAATATATAAAGGTAACTACCATTCCACCTTCTACTTCTATGAGCTTAACTACATTAAAATACCTCATTTAAATGGGATCATAACAACATTCGTTCTTGTGTGACTGACTTATTTCACTAAGCATGATATCCTCAAGGGCTACCCATGATGTAGCATATGACAGTTTACTTTTTTTATGACTGAAAAATATTACCTTGTATGTATATATTATATTTCTTTACCTATTCATCTATCTATGGACCTTTAGGTTACCTCTATATTTTGGATTTTGTGAATACTGCTGCAATAAACATGAGAGTACATATATGTCATTGAGATCTTACTTTCAACTATTTGGGGTAAATACTCAGAAGTGTGATTTTTGGATCAGATGGTAATTCTATTTTTAATTTCTTAAGGCACCTCCATACTATTTTTCACAGTGGCTGTACAATTTTTCATTCCCACTGGCAGTGGACATGGGTTCTAAATTTTCCACATCCTCACCTAAAACACTTTGTTTGATTGATCCTATAGTTGCCATTCTAACAAGATGAGAAATGATATCTCATTGTGGTTTTGATTTGCATTCTCAGATGATTAGTGATGTTGAACATCTTTTCGTACCTGTTGGCCATTTGTCTGTCTTCCTATTAAGCAAGAGTGATAAAAATCATAAAATGTATAGTGCTTCTGAGGTAAAATAATGAAAATGTTTCAAGTTATCAGGAATACGGAACTCCATTTGCTATTCCCGAAAGGTAGAGTTAGATGAGCCCAGAAAGAGGCCTATTTAATTTGCTAACATGGAAGCCACTGGTGAAATTGACAAAAGCAATTTCAGGTTATGGATGTGCTGACAAAAAGACCAATTAGGGGGAGAATGATTTCAAGTTGAGAAAGTATGGTGACAACTTCTTCTTTGAATAGGTCCTCAAGAGGGCATGACCCCAGGTTGACCTGAGCACTGGACCCAGGCAATTGTAGGCTCCTCATGCTCTCCCCTGTCCTTGGGCTGTGCATTCCACTTACCTCCCCCACACTAGAAGCTACCTCAAGGACACAACTTTAAGGCAGTAATGTGCTGCTAAGACCATCTGAATGGTATATGTGACTGAACTCAGTTAAGGCCTCCATATAAACTCTTAAGATTCTGGTGGGCAGGTGCAGAGAGCTCATCATCTTGCAACTACCCAAGTCTTGTATGTATGTTCCCTTGCTTATTAAAACTGTCACTTACCAGTCTGGAGTGGTCTGCTTCTCTATTCAGTTTCTGCTTGCCCTCTATGTACAAAAGCCAGTTTATGAACCAATACTTGTTCTAGAACTTTTGAGGTCAAAGTAAGCAGAGAACTAGGGTAAAAAGTGGAAGGTGGTTATATATTAGAGGATGGTGTTGTTTTGTAAGATTTTAAAATGTGAGATTGTAAAAAAAGACTAATTAAATAACTAAATGCAATTTGATTGGTATAGTTAACTATACCAATCTGGGCAGAGATAATAGGTATCCTTATAAATTGACAGAGAGATATAGGAATAACAATTCAGCTTATCCTATATTCCTTAAAAAATTGGCTTAGATCATGAGACATTAATATGAAAGTACTATTTCCTTCAGTCTTTCATTTGTTCATTAATTTATAAGAATACTAAATATTAGAAAGAGATATTTAATTTATTTATTAGATTCAATTGCAGATAAGAGGAAACAAGTTGATTTTGATCCCTTTCATGCTGATTATAAAACATTATACTGTGTGTTACGTTTGGTTAAGAGATCTATCCACCTGAACTTCCAGACTGTGTACATTCCAAGGTCCTCTTGAAGTAAACTGGATATCAGATTAGTCGGTAATGAAAAAATGTGTGTGTCATGGCTAGGAGAGACCTATTCAGCCAGATTCTCTCAGATACCCAGAGACTTAAAAATTCATTACATTAATGACTTCATACATAGGTTAATTTATAGCTTCTCTTTCAGGAAGAAGTCATTGAAAAAAACATATTTTAGTAGTGATTAAAGTATATAGCACATATTTTCCAGAGGAAAGAAACAACTGGTTCTCAATGTAGAAATTATAATAGCTATTTGGAAACAGGATCACCTACTCTTACTTTATTTTTTTAATGAAAGTGGGTTAATTAAGGTTTGTTCAAAGATATGTATTCATTCTTACAGGACTGAGAAGGAAAAATAATCATAGAAAGATTGGTTAGCAAGCCAGTTGAGATTCTCAAGACATGTATTTAGAAATGCATCATACAACCAGCTCCAACTCATGACTAAAATAGTATTTCCAGAAATATTTTACACCTCTTGCCTAAACAGGATCTCCTCTCTGTCTTGGAAATGTCTTTTTTTTTTTTTTTAATGTCTCATTTATATGTCATGGGATTTGACATCCTTAGAACCTGAAAGGGTCCTTATGACACAGTCTCGTATTTGCTTGGTTTTCACCCCATAGACAATAGGGTTCATAGCAGGAGGCAAGAGCAGATAAATATTGGCCACAATGATGTGGCAAGATGGAGGGACTGTGTGGCCCCCAAAGCGGTGGGAAAAGAAGCAGAAGAAGGCTGGGCTGTAGGAGAAAACAATGGCACAGATGTGGGCAGTGCAGGTGCTGAAGGCCTTCTGTCGAGCATCTGCTGAAGAGAGGCTGACCACTGCCCGGAGGATCATGGTGTAGGAGATTGTGATGCACAGGATGTCAAAGCCCCCAACTAGGAGGGCAACCGTCAGACCATAGATGGCATTGACCTTGACATTGCCACAGGATAATTTGGCTATAGACATGTGGTCACAATAGGTGTGGGGGATTATATTCCCTCTGCAGTAGGGCAGGCGCTTGGTGAGGAAAGTGAAAGGAATGATGAGCAACACCCCTCTCAGGAAAGTAGCAAACCCTACTTTTGCAATGACAGGATTGGTGAGGATAGTAGAGTAGCGCAGCGGGTAGCAGATAGCCACGTAGCGGTCCAGGGCCATTAGCATGAGCACCCCAGACTCCATCCCTGTGAAGGTATGGATGAAGAACATCTGGACCAGACATTCATCAAAGCCAATTTCCTTGAGACGAAACCAGAAGATGCAGAGAGCTTTAGGGATTGTACTAGTGCACATGACAATATCAGTTATGGAAAGCATGGCTAGAAAGTAATACATGGGTCTGTGCAATGATTTCTCATAGTGGATGAGGTAGAGCAGCCCACAATTCCCTACCATAGCCACCACATACATGGAGAAGAATGGGAAGGAAATCCAGATGTGTATATCTTCCAGTCCAGGGACTCCACTAAGAATGAATGAGGCTGGGGTCCAGTTTGTTTTATTCAACATTAGCATGATCAATTAGGCCTAAAATTCATGTGTGTTTTCTAGAGTAAGAAAAAGAGAAGAAAAATATACTTTATGGCTACTGTCCTCCTCTCACACACACGTCTTAAAATTCCATAGTGCATTTTAATGATCAAATTTTCTGAGAGTCAAGGAGTAGGTTTTTGTTTGTATATTTGTTGTTTATTAATTAAAGTATCTATTCACCTAATAAATTCTTATTAAGCAATCCAAATTCTCACCACAGATACTGATCCTACATTATTTTTTTAAAGATTCCAATCCTGATAGATTTATAATCAACTGTGAATTCTCTAAGGGATTTTAGTTAGAATACCTTACTTACTTATTAATAACTATGTGTCTACCTACTGATGTGATCATAGAGTTCTTTGGTTACATCACCAATGACCCAACAGATATGATTATTTTATATTCATATTGTTAATTGATGGCCAATAATTACTTTGATTACCAAGGTACTGTTTGAAGCATTTGTAAATGTTAAATCATTTATTCCCCAATGGAGTTGGAGTCTCCCAATTCAGTAAAATTTTTAATTCACTCTTTTCACTTTTAAGACACCTCATTTTTGTCCCATAGCTGGTCTATATGCATTTATAGGAATGCCTTTAAATTTGTATTCAGAATAAATTTCCAATTAAATCTAGAGAGCAGCTAATGTTGCTTCAGATGCTGAACCTATCACTGGTGGCAAATCTTTCCTTCTGTCTTTCTACCAATCTTCCTGTTTTTCCTTCAGACATTGCCCTCTGAGATTATCTGGTGTCTGTGGCAAAACAGAAAATGAATAAGGAAAACAAATAGTACCTTCATATTATTATTAAAGGCAAGGATACATTTTTCCTCAGTTATGCTAGTTACTCCAGTAAAACTTATGATTCAATAAGATGTTGACATCGCCGATTTTTATTGTACTCATCTATTCTTCCTGACTGGTTTACATTTTTTCCTAACATTAGCAATGGAACCCATTGTAGTTGGGTTCTAGTGGGAGTTATTATAAATGAAAATTGAATATTTCTAGCCACACGTCAAATTCATTTGTATCCAAGAGAAAAATTCATTAATCCCAAATTCTGTACTCACAACTAAACATCATTTTCAAGTTAACTAAATATTGGGGGTAGATAAATGGCATCTCATTCTTTCGTTAATCTCTGCCTTTCTCATAAATATTTCCTAAGCACTTTCAATGTGATGATGTGGGGAACCAGACCCAATTTCATCCTTTAAAGAATTCAGAGTTTATTGAAGAGACCAAAGGGCGCACAATCACAAGAAATGTAACAAAAACTGTAATAGAAGTATGTGCAAGGTCCAAGATGTCCATCGACAGATGAATGGATAAAGAAGATGTGGTATATATACACAATGGAATATTATGCAGCCATCAAAAGGAATAAGATCTTGCCATTTGCAACGATGTGGATGGAACTGGAGGGTGTTATGCTGAGTGAAATAAGTCAGTCAGAGAAAGACATGTATCATATGACCTCACCAATATGAGGAATTCTTAATCTCAGGAAACAAACTGAGAGTTGCTGGAGTGGTGGGCGTGTGGGAGGGATGGGGTGGCTGGGTGATAGACACTGGGGAGGGTATGTGTTATGGCAAGTGCTGTGAATTGTGCAAGACTGTTGAATCACAGATCTGTACCTCTGAAACAAATAATGCAATATATGTTAAGAAAAAAAAAAGAAGAGGATAGCAGGAGGGGAAGAATGAAGGGGGGGAATCGGAGGGGGAAACGAACCATGAGAAACGATGGACTCTGAAAAACAAACTGAGGGTTTTAGAGGGGAGGGGGCTGGGGGGATGGGTTAGCCTGGTGATGGGTATTAAAGAGGGCACATTCTGTGGGGAGCACCGGGTGTTATGCACAAACAATGAATCATGGAACGCTACATCCAAAACTAATGATGTAATGTATGGTGATTAACATAACAATAAAAATTAAAAAAAAACAAAACAAACAAACAAACAAAAAAAGTATGTGCAAGGTCCAAAATAAGCCCTACATTAGTAAAGTACATGTGCATTTTTGGAGTGTTTGGAGGAGGCATTAGTGATTGTCTGAAAGGACCATAATGAAGAGAAGGTTTTGATATCTATTTTGAAGGAAGACAAGGTATAAGGGAGATACATTTATAAGAGGAATCCCAGAGAGGAAAGTCAATATGTAAAAGTATAGAAATCAAAACAAAAACAAGCCAGCAAACAAAAAGAAATTGAAACAATCAAGTCTGTGAGAATTCACCAGTATGAAGGGGAAAAAATGATAAGCTGGACATTTGCCCAGGGGCTAGATCATAAAGACTCTTGTAGTTACCAGATAATAGGGAATTCCTTGATAATGGAGAGTAAGTAACAAAGAATTCACAAGAATGCAGAGGGTCAGGAGTGAACTCCTGCTTGGAAGACTTACTAAGCAGTGAGAAAGTCAGAATCCTCCTCTTGCCCCTTGCGGGAATATTCTCCACCACCCAGCCTGTCCCCAGAAGAGAGGGCAGAAGGATGTGGAAAACTTTGATATTGTAGTCTCTGCTCAACAGGTAAGAGAAATAATTAATGAGAGATGGAAGCTGATTAGAATGGCAGGTAATCATTTAGTTAGTGGACTCCAACAACAAGCAACTTATGGAAGATTTCTGCTTCCTGAAAGGAAAGGAACTCTGGCCAAGTTTCCAAAACAACCCGATTGGTTTCCATTAACCACCTTCCCAGTAATCCTACAATGACCAGAAATTAGAAAAGGTGTATTGTACGGTGACTAACATAACATAATAAAATAAAAAAAAAAGAAATTGGAAAAGGTGCCTATCATTTTAAATAGAAATTTGTCAATGAATATGCTAAAAATTCCCTCAATTTATTAGACAGAACACCTTGACCCCAGAGCTAACTTTTGTAATTCACTTGATCTCCATGAGGTGTCTTTCCTTTTTCAATGTCTCTAAGATCAGGTCAGTACAATAAGAATAGTGTGTTGGTGAAATATATGAATTTTAACCCCATCTTTCCAATTCCTAAAGGTATACATGTAGATGATTTCTGTAACTTCCTTAAAAAACTAGATTACCTATATTTTAAAGACAGATAAAAATACTATTATAAGAAATAGAGTCCAGAAACCAAATACTGAAACACACATGAAGCCATTTAATTTGTGACAAAGGAAACACATTATGAACAAAAATGGCATTTTCAAGGGGTCCTGGCTACCTTAGTTTGTAGAGTTTGTGACTCTTGAACTCGAGGCCATAAATTCAAGCCCCAAGTTGGGTTAGAACTTACTTTAAAAAAAATGGTATTTTCAATAAATATTCCTGATATCAAAGGATATATGTGGGGAGAGAAAAGAAACACACCTTGTTCCCTGAATCATGTAATACACAAAAACAATCTTAGAAAAATATTAGAGTTAAATATGAAACACAAAACACACATCTTTGATATTTGGAGTAGGCAAAGATTTGAAAACAGGACACAAAAATCGCTACTCATTAAAAAAAGATTAAATTGTTACAATTAAGTTTTATTTGAAAGACACTGCTAAAAGTGAAAAGACAAGCCACAGATGAAGAGAGGATAGTTGCTAAGCATATAGTCAACAAAAATTTCATATCCAAAATATATGAAATACTCCCACAATAACAATAAAAGCGTGGGAAGGAACAGATTACTTATACATTTCACCAAAGAAGAATAAAAAATACCAATAAACATGTAAGGAGGCACCAACTTTTCTAGTCATTAGGAAAATAAATGGAAATTGAATCTCTCATGACATAGCAATACATATCAAACTAAATAACTCAAATGAAAAAGACTAAAAATACCAAGTATTGGCAAAAATATGGAACAACTGCTGGTAGGAGTGTAGAGTTGAACTATTTTGGGCTTATCTGGTAAAGATGAATATGTGTACGGCCATTAGTTATATTCCTAACAAAAATGTGCACATATTTTTACCAGAACATATCAACAAGAATGTTTATTGCAACACAATTGTAATATATTAGTAATCAAAAACTGGAATACTTAAATGTCCATTAATGTTAGAATGGGTAAATAAAATTTGGTACCTTCCCACAATGAAATTCTAGATAACAATGAGAATAAACAATCTGTAACTGCATGCACAATATGGATAAATCTCACAGTGTTTAATTTAAAAACAAGACACGGGCGCCTGGGTGGCTCAGTCGGTTAAGCGACTGCCTTCGGCTCAGGTCACGATCCTGGAGTCCCAGGATCGAGTCCCACATCGGGCTCCCTGCTCAGCGGGGGGTCTGCTTCTCCCTCTGACCCTCTTCCCTCTCGTGCTCTCTGTCTCTCATTCTCTCTCTCTCTCAAATGAATAAATAAAATCTTAAAAAATAAATAAATAAAATAAAAACAAAACACAAAATAGTGTGTCATATTTGATGCCATTTATATAAATACAAAAATGGATCAAGCTAAATCCGTGCTGTTAGCAACAGGAGAATGTTCTCCCTAGGTAGAAGAGAGTGGAAACTGGAAGGAAGCATATGTAGAGGGGTCTTTTAAAGAGCTGCGAATATTCTTTTTTTATAGACAGTCGTGAGGTATAGGAGTTTCAGTTTGTGAGGATTCCTCAAGATGTAATTGTGAAAATTGCATATGTATATTAGAATTTATCAAGAACAAAAGAAAACCTTTTGCTGGGAAAATGAAGGAGATAGCATGGTAAGACATACTACCACATTTTAAGTACTCAATACCTATATTTGTATATTCTCAGACTGACAGCAATTTGGGCATTTACAAAAGTTAACATCATGGAAAGCAATTGAATTTGCCACTAAATAAATTCTCTTCTGTGTTCCCTCAAAGGAAATATTAATTCTCCCCTCCATTAAAAAAATGACTATTTTAACATCATCATCATCAAATAGGGAAAATAGTCACATGGAAATTCTGCATCACATATGATCCCAAGAGAGAACAATCAGATTTGTCAAAAGGTAACTTGATTTGGGATAGCAAGGAAACACAGGTTGAACATGGGAATAAGAATGCTCTTTAAGGACTTCTCAGGTCATTATAACTCTACCATTATAATGGTAGAGTTAGAGTGGGTGTCATAGAAGCGCCTGTGTGTCCCGCCTAGTCTCAGGAGAACCAAGTACTCTTAGTTAGACCTGAACCATGAATAGGATTCTGAAGGATCAAAATGGAAGACACAATGTTCTCTCCTGTTGTTATTTGCTGTTTCCTACTCACATCCCACTGGTATTCTTGGCTTTGGAATACAAGGTCCTCTGTCCTTTCATTGCTCCCAACTGAGACCCCCCTCAAATAGGGCTCATTCCTATTCATTCTTCAAGGGAAACCTTCAGGAAGACCCAAATGTCCCTTGGATGTGATAATAGTGACATAATCCTCTAAATAATCTTAAAATAATGTAGTAACAAATAGCCATGTTTAGAGGTAAGGAATTGTTTTGTTTGAAGAATTAGTCTTTCATTTTATCTACCTCACAATACTATAAAAATCAATTTAAATGTGGAAATTCTCAATGAAACTATTGATATTAAGGGCAGTTTGTATTTACAGTTCCATCCCCAGTGTCTAGCAAAACATCTGGTACATAAAAGATAATAATGCTTTAAATAAATAATAGATGGATAAATGGCTGAACAAATAAATAATATTTTATACATGAATTTTATAATTAGCAAGTTATAATCTAAATATTATTACTTGGAACACATAAAAGAAACTACTACAGGAAAAAAAGAATACAGGACATCTTCCCTAAGACTATTAGGAAAGATAAATAAAGCATTCCCTTGATAGACTAGGAAAACAAAGAAAATACAATGAAAGTGGAAAGAAAAAATAAGATGACAAAGGTGGAACAAATATATTGTTTTTTCAGTAAATATAAATTATTTAAATTATCCATTAATTTAAACATTATTCAAATTAATTTTTAAAATTATATATGCAGTACAAAAAAGTATATCAGAATGAAAACTACATACAAACATTTAAAAACTGTGCATACACACACACACACACACACACACACATTTTTTAAGTAAAAAGGATACCAAAGAATTGGGGAGAATATATTAATATCAGAAAAAGAGAATTCAAAGTAAAACAGGTCAAGATCACTTTGGGGAAATAAAAATCATGATAGTGTGTAATTAAACCTAACTGCATCAAATTATTTCATTTCCAGGTTTGATAAGCTTTCTTTACACTCCAAACCACAGAAACAATTAAATTCACTTTCTCACTTTATTAGTACAAAGGGAAAGTTTTAAAATGAGGACTTCTCAAATTCACACTTAAATCATATGGTAGCTTGTTAAGTTGACTTGCAATTTTCTATTTAAGATAAAGTGTTTATTCATAATTTTAAATTTTAGCTTTGGAATTTCAAGCAGTGCATTAATTTTCATTTGTATAAAAGTATAAAATACGACCTTTGCAATATAAAAATAGGTTTCTTTTTGAATACCAGAATTGCCGATAAGCTTTCATCTTTAGACTTGTTAAATTCACAATTTATATTTATATCTTCTGAGTTTTATTACATATATATCATTAAGAGAAATATAAATTTCAAACAATATATATGCATACACAATTGCGGTTGCAATAAAAATTTGTAAAATCAGTTTTAATAACTTATTACAATTTAGCATAAACTAGTCAATAAGGATTACTATTCTTTTCCCTTTTAACTCACTTTCATACATTGAACAGATTCTCTGAACTGTGGTGTTTAGTCACTGGTTTATACATTTGTATTGTAAATAGCAGGTGCATAATACAATATCACAGATTTGGAGTTAGAGTCTCATAATGAGAGTGGACAGTATTAGTTCAGTGTCTGGATTTCTGAACAGAAGGAACTACTTGGATTGGAGAAAAAGAAACTGTATTTTTTTATTCAAGTGTGTTTCCTTAGCTCTATTGCATTTTAACACTATATCCATGTGTAAGAAGCAGGAAGAGAAATTAAGAAAAATATAAATACCACTAAATTAAAAACAGAAAATATTTTTCTGGGATTACAAATGCACTTTTTTGAAGGATGTATTTTTTTTTTAAAAATACGAAATAAACATTCTCTTTATACTCCTCAATTTCCTTTTTATCTGCATAGGTGTAGTCACTGCAACTGGCTTTATGCTTACACAGTAATTTAGGTACTGTCTTCAATATATTTGCAAAACTCTCCAAGATCTAAGTTAAAGATCTAAGTGTTAGCTACAAACTTAAGCAGTTTTCTTTTTCAAAACAAATTTAAAAAGAATTTTGATGCATCAGAATTCAATTTCTTCTGCAAGGAAATTTGATTTATATTATGCTGGCATGTAGACAGGGTTACTGGAATAGTAATATAACATATGACTAGCACCAAGCTTATAAAACTACAATTTTGCTATCACCTGCTCTCTATCCTCATTCTTCACCCTGTAGGTAAGAAAACTTGTTTTTTCATCAGGCCATCTTCAATTCTTTACATCCATATTTTTCTTTTCATATTTTCACATTTTCTTTTCATTGCTCTGTGCTGTTTTTGCTACCCAAAGTCAAGGAAACAAAGTCACAGCTCATTCTGTCTAGAAAATAATCAAGGAACATTACGCTATGATTTGGAGAACCAGCAGGAGAGGACAGGTAAGAAGCAAGAGGAATCTGGTCATTGATCTAATGGTGGAGAAGGATTTTCTAACTATTCTCTCATTTTTCCTGGGAGTCATGGGAGTGAATCACACCTAACTTCCACCACTAGTGAATAAGGATTCCCAATTAGATAGAGATATAATACAGATGATCATAATCACAATAACATTATCCTGAATTTTAATGCCATATTTGGAAAAACACACATTTAAAAAGAATACTAATCCCACACAATATTTCTGCCTTCAAATGGTGTGAATGAAATCAAAGATTTCTGGAAAAATAATAAGCAACTGATATACCCAAAGATCCTCTCCACTTTATCTTGCTGCCTACCAAAAAAGGAAAGAAAAAGTAAATCCTGTCACTATCCCCTCTTTTGTATATCTTTAATACCTTAGTTTCTGAATAGCAAAACAGTAAGCTGAATGTAGTCTGGTCCAGATAGTTAGGGTCTTGTTCAAAGAGAATCACAATCCAAGAATAAATGTGCACATACAGAGCCAACCTCCAACTTCCTTCATATCTGTATTATTGAACTGAGCCTATAAAGCAAAATGTGTGTTAGGTGTCCCAAGAGAATATTCCAGAGTATTGGAGACACAGGTGTTGGTGTGGGGATCCTGATTACCTCAATGGGAGGAGAAAAAAGAGCAAGAAATTTCCATTATTAGTGCCCCAATATGGATACATAAATAAGTGAAAAATCTCACATGTGTGTGTTTGTGTGTTAACATGTATGTACAGGAAGGTAGAGAATGAAACTGAGAACCTGTTATTTCTTTTTTTAAAGATTTTATTCATTTGACAGAGAGAGAGACAGCCAGAGAAGAAACACAATCACGGGGAGTGGGAGAGGGAGAAGCAGGCTTCCCGCTGAGCAGGGAGCCCGACGCAGGGCTGGATCCCAAGACCCTGGGATCATGACTTGAGCCTAAGGCAGACACTCAACGACTGAGCCACCCAGGAGCCCCTGAACACCTGTTATTTTAAATTAAAACTAGGAATTAATATTTATCACAGATTTATATTTCCTTTTTTTCCCCACTGCCCTGGGGAAATAGATCAAAAGCACTTAAGCAGAGAATTTTTTTTGATTCACACACTGATTCATTTTCTAATTTCCTTTTTTATTCATGTATTGTTTCATCTCTTCATTTGATTACTGTTTATTGAAAACTTTCTAGTCTCCAAACTATGCTAGGAAATATGTAAGCATGGGACCTGGTTTAAAACTTACGTTTAAGGGGGGAAAATGGTAACTGTTATGGCAATCTAAAAAAGAAAGTCATCAAAAATTTAGGCTTATTACACCTACATACTAAGTTAGGAAAAATTACATCAATATATAAACCCAAAATAATCATGATGATAGCAATAATTAAAAACACATAACTGATTTAAACTACCATCTATTTAAAATAGATAAAACTAATACCAACATACATTGAATAACTTGGGAAAATAGAAAGATGTTTTAAAGGCGATCAAGAACACTCATAGTTCTGAATGTAGGAGGAATCTCGTGTCTTTTTATCCTGATTTAAAACATATATCTATGTAAATGTATTGATATGCATTTATTATATATGCTTCAACAAAAAATTATCATAATGTAGACTGGTATTTTACTCTAATGTTACATAATTAGTCATTCCAAAATAGGGTTATTATGATTAAATAAAAGATCATTGTGGATTTATATAGTTAATTTGAACATACCTATTCTTATACTTAAGTATCCTTTTAAAGGAAATGTTATAATAAATGAACATGTATGTGAAATATACATGACATTTTTTATCAGATTATTTCTCAAAATAAATTCCTATTGTGTATTAAGTTCTCTTTCTTTCACTCTAATTTGTGTGCTTATTTGAGACTGTCCGTCATTTAACTATCTTTTCATTACTTATTAAATATGCTATTTCAAGAGGCGCCTGGGTGGCTCAGTCGTTAAGCGTCTGCCTTTGGCTCAGGTCATGATCCCAGGGCCCTGGGATCGAGCCCCGCATTGGGCTCCCTGGTCAGCAGGAAGCCTGCTTCTCCCTCTCTCACTCTCCCTGCTTGTGTTCCCTCTCTTGCTGTCTCTCTCTCTGTCAAATAAATAAATAAAATCTTTTAAAAAAATATGCTATTTCAAAATTTTACATCACCAGTTTTAATGCATTCTGATGAGAGTTGATTGCATTATTTCTCTTTGCAGGGCTTGTGGATGGTATTGTGTGATATCATGAACAAGAATATGATGTTTTTGTTTACATTTTACATATGCTTGAGAAGGATGAATATTGTCTATTACTGGGGCTTAGACTCAGTATATATTCACAGGAAACATCTAATTTATTAGTTGCATTTATTTTGAGTACTCCTGATTGGTCTTGGGCAAAAAACAGTGTATTAAAGGCTCCACTCTCTCCTGAAACTGTTCCAAAAAATAGAAATGGAAGGGAAACTTCCAAATTCATTTTATGAGGCCAGCATTACCTTAATCCCAAAACCAGACAAAGACCCCATCAAAAAAGAGAATTACAGACCAATATCCTTGATGAACATGGATGCAAAAATTCTCACCAAAATACTAGCCAATAGGATCCAACAGTACATTAAAAGGATTATTCACCAGGACCAAGTGGGATTTATCCCTGGGCTGCAAGGCTGGTTCAACATCCGCAAATCAATCAACGTGATACAATACATTAACAAAAGAAAGAAAAAGAATCATATGATCCTCTCAATAGATGCAGAAAAAGCATTTGACAAAGTACAACATCCTTTCTTGATCAAAACTCTTCAGAGTATAGGGATAGAGGGGACATACCTCAATATCATAAAAGCCATCTATGAAAAACCCACAGCGAATATCATTCTCAATGAGGAAAAGCTGAGAGCTTTTCCCTCAGCTTTTCCCCTAAGGTCAGGAACACGGCAGGGATGTCCACTCTCACCACTGCTATTCAACATAGTATTAGAAGTCCTAGCCACAGCAATCAGACAACAAAAAGAAATCAAAGGCATCCAAATCGGCAAAGAGGAAGTCAAACTCTCCCTCTTTGCAGATGATATGATACTGTATGTGGAAAACCCAAAAGACTCCACCCCAAAACTGCTAGAACTCATACAGGAATTCAGTAAAGTAGCAGGATATAAAATCAATGCACAGAAATCAGTGGCATTCCTATACACCAACAACAAGACAGAAGAGAGACAAATCAAGGAGTCGATCCCATTTACAATTGCACCCAAAACCATTAGATACCTAGGAATAAATCTAACCAAAGAGGCAAAGGATCTGTACTCAGAAAACTATAAAATACTCATGAAAGAAATTGAAGAAGACACAAAGAAATGGAAAAACGTTCCATGCTCATGGATTGGGAGAATCAACATTGTGAAGATGTCAATGCTACCTAGAGCAATCTACACATTCAATGCAATCCCCAACAAAATACCATCCACTTTTTTCAAAGAAATGGAACAAATAATCCTAAAATTTGTATGGAACCAGAAGAGACCCAGAATAGCCAGAGGAATACTGAAAAAGAAAAGCAAAGCTGGCGGCATCACAATTCCGGACTTCCAGCTCTATTACAAAGCTGTCATCATCAAGACAGTATGGTACTGGCACAAAAACAGACACATAGATCAATGGAACAGAATCGAGAGCCCAGAAATGGACCCTCAACTCTATGGTCAACTTATCTTTGACAAAGCAGGAAAGAATGTCCAATGGCAAAAAGACAGTCTCTTCAACAAATGGTGTTGGGAAAATTGGACAGCCACATGCAGAAGAATGACACTGGACCATTTCCTTACACCACACACAAAAATAGACTCCAAATGGTTGAAAGACCTAAACGTGAGACAGGAGTCCATCCAAATCCTAAAGGAGAACACAGGTAGCAACCTTTTCGACCTTAGCCACAGCAACTTCTTCCTAGAAACATCGCCAAAGGCACGGGAAGCCAGGGCAAAAATGAACTATTGGGATTTCATCAAGATAAAAAGCTTTTGCACAGCAAAAGAAACAGTCCACAAAACCAGAAGACAACCGACAGAATGGGAGAAAATATTTGCAAATGACATATCAGATAAAGGGCTAGTATCCAAAATCTATAAAGAACTTATCAAACTCAACACCCAAAGAACAAATAATCCAATCAAGAAATGGGCAGAAGACATGAACAGACATTTCTCCCAAGAAGACATCCAAATGGCCAACAGGCACATGAAAAAGTGCTCAACATCGCTCGGCATCAGGGAAATCCAAATCAAAACCTCAATGAGATACCACCTCACACCCGTCAGAATGGCTAAAATTAACAAGTCAGGGAACGACAGATGTTGGCAGGGATGTGGAGAAAGGGGAACCCTCCTACACTGTTGGTGGGAATGCAAGCTGGTGCAACCCCTCTGGAAAACAGTATGGAGGTTCCTCAAACAGTTGAAATTAGAGCTACCGTTCGATCCAGCAATTGCACTACTGGGTATTTACCACAAAGATACAAATGTAGGGACCCGAAGGGGTACGTGTACCCCAATGTTTATAGCAGCAATGTCCACCATAGCCAAACTGTGGAAAGAGCCAAGATGCCCATCGACAGATGAATGGATAAAGAAGAGGTGGTATATATACACAATGGAATATTATGCAGCCATCAAAAGGAATGAGATCTTGCCATTTGCAACGACGTGGATGGAACTGGAGGGTGTTATGCTGAGTGAAATAAGTCAATCAGAGAAAGACATGTACCATATGACCTCACTGATATGAGGAATTCTTAATCTCAGGAAAGAAACTGAGTGTTACTGGAGTGGTTGGGGGTGGGAGGGATGGGGTGGCTGGGTGATAGCCATTGGGGAGGGTATGTGCTACGGTGAGCGCTGTGAATTGTGCAAGACTGTTGAATCACAGTTCTGTACTTCTGAAACAAATAACACAACATATTTTAAGAAAAAAGAAAAAGAAGAAGATAACAGGAGAGGAAGAAAAGGGGAGTATGTCAGAGGGGGAGACGAACCATGAGAGATGATGGACTCTGAAAAACAAACTGAGGGTTCTAGAGGGGAGGGGGGTAGGGGGATAGGTTAGCCTGGTGATGGGTATTGAGGAGGGCACGTTCTACATGGAGCACTGGGTGTTATGAACAAACAATGAATCATGGAACACTACACCAAAAACTAATGATGTAATATATGGTGATTAACATAACAATAAAAAAATTAAAAAAAAAATAAAATAAAAATGGCAAAGGTACACTCCCGTTTCCCTACTAAATTCCCAAGCACATGCAGACACATATTACAATATGATGGAGAGGCAGATTTACTTTTCTTCATTTCCCGTTCATTTCATTTCACCGGCCACCTGTCAAGTAAAAAAAAAATAAATAAAGTCTCCACTCTCCCATGGTTGGTTGTTATGTGTATGCTTCCTTGCATGTGCGCAAAGACAAATGCAATTATAACAAATAATCCCCAAAAAAGCAAAAAAGGAGGAAAAGGCAATAAAGAACATATATAACAAATAGAAAATAAGTAAAAGACAAAGGACTAAAATTTAACCATATCAACAAGCATATTAAACACTAATGGTCTGGGGCGCCTGGGTGGCTCAGTTGGTTAAACGACTGCCTTCGGCTCAGGTCATGATCTTGGAGTCCCGGGATCGAGTCCCACGTCGGGCTCCCTGCTCAGCAGGGAGTCTGCTTCTCCCTCTGACCCTCTTCCCGCTCATGCTCTCTATCTCTCATTCTCTCTCTCTCAAATAAATAAATAAAATCTTTAAAAAAAAATAAACACTAATGGTCTGAACACCCCAACTGTAGGGCAAAATTGTTAGAGGGTTAATAGAGTAACACCAAACTGTATGCTGCCTACAACAAACTTGAAATGGGAAGACACAAGTAGGTGAAAAGTAAAAGAATGGGAAAAGTTATACAATGCAAAACCTAGGGAAAAAAAATAACTGAAGAAAGTATTTCAACGTCAAAGTAGATTTCAGGACAAATGACTTTGCCAAAGATAAAGAAAAAAAAAGGTCAATTTTGTAATGGTGAGGAGTAAATTAATAAAGAGAGCATAAAATTCTAAATGCTCATGATTCTAATAAGAGAAATTCAAAATGCATGGAACAAAAGCATATGGACCTGCAAGAACAAATAGATAAATTCAAAAATTGAAGTGGAAATCTCAGTACCCTCTCTATAGTTGATGGAAAAAGTACACACAAAGTCCACAAAAATATAGTGAACTTGTACAATAGTGTCACCCATTCTAGCCCCAGAGAAAGCTGTAAACAGGTACTGTTGCTCATTCCACTTGAATCTGAACTACTTCTGATCCTCTTCTTCCATTGACATAGTAAAGAATGCATTTATCACAGTCACTGCTGCATGCCAGGTATGTGGAACTTTATTAATCTGTTCTGACACAGACACAATCTCAGGATCAGCGGTGGCAACTTGATAGAACTTTCAGTCACATGCCTTCATTCCTGGAGATCCATCTTCTTTCTGCAGGGGCCAGCCTGGAGATTTACACCCAAATAAAATAGGGACTACCATCACTTTACATACTTTCGATCTTCAATGGTAGCACTTATCTCTAGGCACATCCCTCCAGGATGTGATATGGCTTATTGTTTACTGTCTTGACTGAAAAGGGTCAGTTTATGGACTTCCACATAACCTTCCCCACCACGGCAGTTTTTACTCAACAGGCCCAGGAAGCAATGTAGCTATGAGTCCTAACTATATACTCAGGGACCAGGGAAATTATCAATAGATGGGTCTGTGATAGAGTAGATGCACTGGAAGATAGATTTGTCCCTAATGATGCTATGTTACATTATCCACCTCTATAATTCTGTAACATGAAGCCTTCTTAACTGCCCCATTGACCTTGCTGATTGTGAAAGTAATTGCAATTACCTGGCTTCCAGCAGTTGCTTGCCCCTACCTGTTCTCTGTTACTTCAAGCCTCCATCATCCCCACAGCTACTAAACCAGTACTCTGATTGTTTCTCCTACCTCAGATCTGTTCTTGGAGAGGACAGTAATATCTCAACATTTTAGTGATACTGGTGCCCCTCTCACCAGGGCGTTCCTTGGTAAATATTGTGCCTTCCAGGCTTTCCCATAGAACACAGTTCTCTGATGGCTTCTGGCTTTACATAATACATCAACTACTGCATGCCCACTTCCTTTACCTTGTCATTGTTTTCTCTACCTGCTGTCAGAGCAACTCAGGCATTTCCACTTTTTCTAGGCTTCAAAGAGGCACTTTGTATGTGAATTTGTTTTATATCCCAGAATTCCTACCAGGGTCTCAACACAGTGTCTACAGAAAGCTCCCTAAGTCAATGAATTCTTGTTTATCCTCTATGTTCTTCTGTCTTACATTCCGGTCTCCTTGATCAATCACCCTTAAATTCCAACATCCTGGTTCCTGTTAATACACACTATCTTTCTTTTGCAACTCATTCACAGTGTAGTCATATTGAGATTTAACCTTAGTTACCAGTTGGCAACCTGGAGAGGGTGATGACCATATTCTTGTATGAGAGAGACCTCTTCATTGACTTCCTGCATTAGGGTAGCATTAACTCTTACAAATAAAGGTGTAGACCATACTCTGAGGGTTCAGAGTTAGCAGAGTCAGATTCTTGGGGGCATCCATGCAGATACCCACATGCAATGTTTCAGGATCCCAGGTTTTCTAAACCAGGGACAAGACCTTACTATAACAGACCTGTCTTGCTAAGTATTAAATGATTGTTGGGTTTTGCAACTCAATTTTCAAGGTCAAATTTACTCCTCAGCTGTGTTCTTTTTTGTTCAGGGTATTGAGTCTCTGCAAACTCTTTGAAATCTATCACACTTAAATTTACTATTGGTTAACAGCTTTTGTTTTCTCATTATTATTTAACATGGTCTCAATACAACATAGTAATAACCAGTAAACTCCATGATTCTAGCCATTGTTCTCCTCCCCCTACCCCCAACATTTCTTTCAAATACTAGAAAGGGCATGTACCTCCACAAAGACATTTTTCCACTTCCCCATTGGTGAATTCTGCAGCAAGTGCACCAACACCTTGTGCTAGGAAATAACTTTGCCCCCTTCTACTCTCAGATTGGGGTTCTTCTTGCCACTGTGAAGTGAGAGATCAGTTTCAGAACCATTTCTAACAACCTATTTTCTTGAATCACTCTATGATTATAGACTTGTAAGAAGCATACTACAAGATAGGATTAGACATTGAATAGATGTATTAGGGAAAACAGCTATGAGGTGTGAAGATGAAGGAAGCAGGAGAAGATGAGGAGAGGCTTTAGCCTTAGATACAGGTCTGACACCTATAGAAAGAGCAGTAAGGAAGGATTGCACAAGCCCTTAGTGCAACTCTGAGAATGCCTCAGCCAGGTTGGTAGAGATCTTTGAGCAAAGTTGGACCATTAAAGGAGTCTTGTTTTGGGCAGGAAGGGCCTAGCTCAAGTTCCCCTGCTGTGTTCAGTGATTATCAGGGAGCACCCAAGGGAAGTGTGATCTAAGTGTGAGTGTCATGGCACACCCAAAGGTGCAGCAAGTGAGGCCATCAGTCAGTGGAGCTTCATGTCAACTTCTCTGGAAGGATCATGTGAAAGGGACACACCCATGATCACCACACTAATTATAATGAAATCTTAGACAATTCAAAATTGAGAGACATTTTGCAAAATACCTGCCTTGTACTCTTAAAAAATGTAAAGATCAAAGAAGTATGAAGAAATGTCCCATATTAAAATGAAAGCATGGCAATGAAATGAAATGTCTGATCTTGGATTGGATCCCAAATCTGGAAATAATTGCTACAAAGGATCTTGTAAAGACCTTTGATGAAATTTGAATATGGACTGTGGGTGAGATTATAGTAAAATATCAATGTAATTTCTCTGATTTTTTGGTCTGTTTAATGATTATGTAAATCAATGTGTTAATTCTTAGAAAATAAATTCTGAAATGTTTAAAAGTAAACAGCCAAATTATTTTCAAATTGTTCAGAAAAAAAAAGTATGTAAATATACATACCTACAAAAGGAAAGAAAGAGAGAAAAATGATAAAGTAAATGGGGCAAAATTAAGCTATTGGTGGATCTGTGTAAAGAATATACAAAATTTCTTGTAGTCTTACAATTATTCTATCATCTTCAAATATTATAAGAATAAAAACTTCTTTAAATTTTGTTAGAGGTATTTACCAAGCAGTAAATTAATTGAAAAGTTATTTTTTTAGGATTTTGTAATATATATGTAATTTGTCAGCATTCAGAATTGTATTATTAATTCTTCCTTCATTCTAAGTAAATATTTTGTAGGTAGTATTATATTTTAAGTGAACTCCTAAATTTGCATGTGTTTCAGGCTCTAGAAAACTTGAATGCACACCTAACCACACACATAGAGAAGTAGGAAAACTGACCTACATAAGGAGAAAAGTTATGTCAATCCCCTCCCTCCCTGTCTGTCTCTGTCTCTGTCACTCTGTTTCACTGTCTTTGTCTCTCTCACACTCACACACACTCACACACACAGACACACACAGACGTACATAGGAGATAAGAAGCCATGTAGCTCAGAGGAACAGGGAATATTTAGTTCATTATGGAATTCAAATTTCTGAATCAGGAAGGCCAGTTTCACATTCTCCCTAGCTTCTATAAGCCTCTATCCTTGTATTAAGTCACATACTTTTGGTTGATATTGGCTTAAGGGATATTATGCCTCTTAAAGTCAGAAAAAAACCCTCTTGATTCCCACACTCAAGACTATATTTGTATAGAATAAGTACTCTTATTTTTTAAAAAAGATTTATTTATTTGAGAGAGAGGCAGAGAGAGAGAAAACATAGGGACAGTGACAGGGACAGTGGGAGAGGGAGAGAAAATCTGAAGCGGACTCCACATACCTTGGGGTTTGATCTCAAGATCCTGAGCTGAAACCAAAAGTCAGACACTTAACCGACTGGGCCACATAGAGACCCACAAATAAGTACTCTTTAATTTATATCTTTATGCATTCTTCTATTCCTTTTGCTTGGTTTTCTTTATTATATAAAGTCTTTATTTGGACTACTAGATTGCTACCAGATTACCTTGGTTTTCTGAATTAGAATAACACTATGATCTTGAAAACCACAGCAAGTAGCCTGACAAAGCAAGAATACATCCAGTCCTACATATACATTTTTATTTTTTAGTGCTCAAATCTCCTTTCTAGGTGTAAAATTAAATATAAATATATATATATATATCATACTTGCCTGCTGTATGATGTTTGAGTTCTGATCACACTCTGTACTCATAAGTGTAAAATTCAACATCATTTTAATTTTGAGGGTTTGATGATATAAGTTTTAAAACATACATGTATCAAATCAAGTGGGATTTTTTGTTTTTATCATTTTTATCATTATTTTTAACTCAATTAATTAGCATATAGTGTATTAATAATTTCAGAGGTAGTTTAGTGACTCATCAGTTGCATATAACACCCAGTGCTCATTACATCGCATGTCCTCCCTAAAGCCTGTCACCCAGTTACCCCATCCCCCAAACTCCCTCCCCTCCAGCAACCCTCTGTTTGTTTCCTATGACAAAGAGTCTCTTAAGGTTTGTCTCCCTCTCTGATTTAGTCTTGTTATATTTTTCCCTCCCTTCTCGTTTTCTTTCTTAAATTCCACATGAGTGAAATCATATGACAATTGTCTTTCCCTGATTGACATATTTCACTTAGCATAATACCCTCCAGTTCCATCCATGTCTATGCAAATGGGAAGATTTCATCCCTTTTGAAGGCTGAGTAATATTCCTGTGTGTGTGTGTGTGTGTGTGTGTGTGTGTGTGTGTATAGCAACCACTTTCTGGAAGGTAGGACGTGCAGAGAAGTGAATCCGAGGTGATATTCGGGAGGATAGATGGTGGGGGAGGGGGCCTCCATCTGCCACTTCTGGCAAGTGATAGAGCCACGGAGCACAAAATTGTAACATTTAGAAGTCCGCTTCACTAAGGGACGTTGCTCCAGCGGCTAAGCGGGGGTGGGGGGGGTGGGGGTGTGGAACCCTCTCTGGGACAGTGTGGTCTCAGGACCCTCGGGGTCACAGAAAGACTGGGGGTTGCCTGAGTGTGGCAGAGCTCCCAGGTATTGGAGCAGGAAAGTGGCTGCAGAGACGGAGCCGAGGCGTGGGCTCTCAGCTTGGGGTTGCCATAAACCATGATCCGTGGCACAGTCCAGCCATTGCTCTTCCAGCAGGGACCAAACAGGCAGCAGATCTGGGGAACTCGCCAGCGCGGGAGCGCACCACAGGGATCTGCTGGGTTTGGAGACTCCACACGGGGTCATGTGCCAGAGATAGAAATGCTCGGTCATAGGGCGGGTGAGCACAGAGTGCGACCGGAGACCGGGGAGAGGGGAGTGATTGACTGCTTTTCTCTGGGGCACACTGAGGAGTGGGGCCCCTAATTCTCTGCTCCACCGGGGTGGATATTGGAAGGCCACCATTTTCACTATTGTCCTCCAAAGCTGTACCGAAAGCTTGCAGGGAACAAAAACTCCCAAGAGTAAACCTGAGTGGATCACTTAGCCCGGACTCAGCAAGGGCAGGGCAATTCTGCCTCCGGCAAAGACACTTGGGAACCACAGCAACAGGCCCCTCCCCAAGAAGATCAGCAAGAACTGCCAACCAAGACCAAGTTTACCGATCAATGAGAACGGCAGAACTCCAGCGCTAGGGGGATACTGCACATAGAACTCATGGCCTTTTTACCATGATTCTTTAGTCTTTCAAAGTTAATTTTTTTAACTGTCTTTTTTTTTAATTTTTCTTTTTCCCTTTTTCAACCAACATCTTATCAATCTCTTTTTTAAAAAACATTTTTTTATTTTTCATTTTTAGAGTCATATTCTATCCCTTCATAGTAGTTACCCTTATTTTTGGCATATGTATATAAGTGGTTCTCTCTTTAAAATTTTGAGAAACAGTTTCTTCTAACAGATCAAAATAGAGCCTAAATCTCTAGTGTATGGCTTTGTTCTAGTCTCCTGCCTGATTACATTCTCTCCCTTTCTTTCTTTTTTTTTTTTTAAATCCTCTTCTTTCTTTTTTCAAACAACATCTTATCAATTCCTTTTATAAAATCTTTTATAATATTCATCTTTACAGTCATGTTCCATCTCTTCATCGTATTAACACTTATTTTTGTAAATATATGTTTCTCATTCTTTAAATTTTGGGAGGCACTTTCTTCTAAGAGACTAAAATACACCCAAAATCTAGGGTGTAGCACGTATCTATGCACCAGCCTGATCATATTTCATCTTTTTCTTTTTCTTTTTTCTTTCTTTCCCTTTCTTTTCCCCCAGTTTCAGGTCTTTTCTGATTTGTTTAGTGTATCTTTTCTGGGGATGTTGTTACCCTGTTAGCATTTTGTTCTCTCATTCACCTATTCTCCTCTGGACAAAATGAGAAGATGGAAAAAATCACCTCAACAAAAAGAACAAGAGGCTGTACTGACTGCCAGGGACCTACTCAATACGGACATTAGTACAATGTCGGAACTAGAGTTCAGAAGGATGATTTTAAAGATATTAGCTGGGCTTGAAAAAAGCATGGAAATTATAAGAGAAACCCTTTCTGGAGAAATAAAAGAACTAAAATCTAACCAAGTCGAAATCAAAAAGGCTATAAAGAGGTGCAATAAAAAATGGAGGCTCTAACTGCTAGGATAAATGCGGCAGAAGAGAGAATTAGTGATATAGAAGACCAAATGATGGAAAATAAAGAAGTTGAGAAAAAGAGAGATAAACAACTACTGGATCACGAGGGCAGAATTCGAGAGATAAGTGATACCATAAGATGAAACACCATTAGAATAATTGGGATCCCAGAAGAAGAAGAAAGAGAGGGAGGGGCAGAAGGTATATTGGAGCAAATGATAGCAGAGAGCTTCCCTAGGGTGGGGAAGGAAACAGGCATCAAAATCCAGGAGGCACAGAGAACCCCTCTCAAAATCAATAAAAATAGGTCAACACCCTGACATCTAATAGTAAAACTTACGAGTCTCAGAGACAAAGAAAAAATCCTGAAAGCAGCTCGGAGGAGATATGTAACCTACAATGGTAGAAACATTAGATTGGCAACAGACCTATCCACAGAGACCTGGCAGGCCAGAAAGGACTGGCATGATATATTCAGAGCACTAAATAAGAAAACTATGCAGCCAAGAATACTATATCCAGCTAGGCTGTCATTGAAAATAGAAGGAGAGAAAAAAGGCTTCCAGGACAAACAAAAACTAAAGAATTTGCAAACACAAAACCTGTCCTACAAGAATATTGAAAGAGGTCCTCTAAGCAAAGAGAGAGCTTAAAGCAACATAGACAAGAAAGGAACACAGACAATATACAGTAAAAGTCACCTTACAGGCAATACAGTGGCACTAAATTCACGTCTTTCAATAGTTACCCTGAATGTAAATGGGCTAAATGCCCCAATCAAAAGACACAGGCTAACAGATTGGATAAAAAAAAACAAGACCCATCGATATGCTGTCTACAAGAGACTCATTTTAGACCCAAAGACACCCCCAGATTGCAAGTGAAAGGGTGGAAAACAATTTACCATGCTAATGGACACCAAAAGAAAGCTGGGGTGGCAATCCTTATACCAGACAAATTAGATTTTAAAACAAAGACTGTAATAAGAGATGAGGAAGGACACTATATCTTCCTTAACGGGTCTATCCAACAAGAAGATCTAACAATTGTAAATATCTATGCCCCGAACATGGGAGCACCCAATTATATAAGGCAATTAATAACAAAAGCAAAGAAACACATTGACAACAATACAATAATAGTGGGGGACTTTAACACCCCCCTGACTGAAATGGACACATCACCTAGCAAAAGATCAACAAGGAAATAAAGACTTTAAATGACACCCTGGACCACATGGACTTCACAGACATATTCAGAACATTCCATCCCAAAGCAACAGAATACACATTCTTCTCTAGTTCCTATGGAACATTCTCCAGAATCGATCACATCCTAGGTCACAAATCAGGTCTCAACCGGTACCAAAAGTTTGGGATTATTCCCTGCATATTTTCAGACCACAATGCTTTGAAACTAGAACTCAATCAAAGAGGAATGTCGGAAAGAACTCAAATACATGGAGGCTAAATAGCATCCTACTAAAGAATGAATGGATCGACTAGGAAATTAAAGAAGAATTAAAAATATTCATGGAAACAAATGAAAATGAAAACACAGCTGTTCAAAATCTTTGGAATGCAGCAAAGGCAGTCCTGAGAGGAAAGTATATACCAATACAAGACTTTCTCAAGAAACAAGAAAGGTCTCAAATACACAACCTAACCCTACACCTAAAGGAGCTGGAGAAAGAACAGCAATAAAAGCCTAGACCCAGCAGGAGAAGAGAAATAATCAAGATCAGAGCAGAAATCAATGAACTAGAAACCAAAAGAACAGTAGAACAGATCAACGAAACTAGGAGCTGGTTCTTTGAAAGAATTAACGAGATTGATAACCCCCTTGCCAGACTTATCAAAAAGAAAAGAGAACATGGATGCAAAAATTCTCACCAAAATACTAGCCAATAGGATCCAACAGTACATTAAAAGGATTATTCAGCATGACCAAGTGGGATTTATCCCTGGGCTGCAAGGTTGGTTCAACATCCGCAAATCAATCAACGTGATACAATACATTAACAAAAGAAAGAACAAGAATCATATGATCCTCTCAATAGATGCAGAAAAAGCATTTGACAAAGTACAGCATCCTTTCTTGATCAAAACTCTTCAGAGTATAGGGATAGAGGGTACATACCTCAACATCATAAAAGACATCTATGATAAACCTACAGCGAATATCATTCTCAATGGGGAAAAGCTGAGAGCCTTTCCCCTAAGGTCAGGAACGCGGCAAGGATGTCCACTATCACCACTGCTATTCAACATAGTATTAGAAGTCCTAGCCACAGCAATCAGACAACAAAAAGAAATCAAAGGCATCCAAATCAGCAAAGAAGAAGTCAAACTCTCACTCTTTGCAGATGAAATAATACTTTATGTGGAAAACCGAAAAGACTCCACCCCAAAACTGCTAGAACTCACACAGGAATTCAGTAAAGTGGCAGGATATAAAATCATGCACAGAAATCAGTGACATTCTTATACACCAACAGCAAGACAGAAGAAAGAGAAATTAAGGAGTCGATCCCATTTACAATTGCACCCAAAACCATAAGATACCTAGTTATAAATCGAAGCAAAGAGGCAAAGGATCTGTACTCAGAAAACTATAAAATACTCATGAAAGAAATTGAAGAAGACACAAAGAAATGGAAAAAGTTCCATGCTCATGGATTAGAAGAACAAACATTGTGAAGATGTCAATGCTACCTAGAGCAATCTATACATTCAATGCAATCCCCATCAAAATACCATCCACTTTTTTCAAAGAAATGGAACAGATAATCCTAAAATTTGTATGGAACCAGAAAAGACCCCGAATAGCCAGAGGAATGTTGAAAAAGAAAAGCAAAGTTGGAGGCATCACAATTCCGGACTTCCAGCTCTATTACAAAGCTGTCATCATCAAGACAGTATGGTACTGACACAAAAGCAGACACATGGATCAGTGGAACAGAATAGAGAGCCCAGAAATGGACCCTCAACTCTATGGTCAACTCATCTTTGACAAAGCAGGAAAGAATGTCCAATGGAAAAAAGACGTTCTCTTCACCAAATGGTGTTAGCAAAATTGGACAGCCACGTGCAGAAGAATGAAACTGGACCATTTCCTTACACCACATACAATAATAGACTCAAAATGGTTGAAAGACCTCACTGTGAGACAGGAGTCCATCAACATCTTAAAGCAGAACACAGGCAGCAACCTATTCGACCTTGGCCGCAGCAAATTTTTCCTAGAAACATCGCCAAAGGCAAGGGAACCAAGGGCAATAATGAACCATTGGGACTTCATCAAGATTAAAAGTTTTTTTTTTTTAACTTTTTTATTGTTATGTTAATCACCATATATTACATCATTAGTTTTTGGTGCAGTGTTCCATGATTCATTGTTTGTTCATAACACCCAGTGCTCCATGCAGAACGTGCCCTCCTCAATACCCATCACCAGGCTAACCCATCCCCCTACCCCCCTCCCCTCTAGAACCCTCAGTTTGTTTTTCAGAGTCCATCATCTCTCATGGTTCGTCTCCCCCTCTGACATACTCCCCTTTTCTTCCTCTCCTGTTATCTTCTTCTTTTTCTTTTTTCTTAAAATATGTTGCATTATTTGTTTCAGAAGTACAGATCTGTGATTCAACAGTCTTGCACAATTCACAGCGCTCACCGTAGCAGATACCCTCCCCAATATCTATCACCCAGCCACCCCATCCCTCCCACCCCCAACCACTCCAGTAACACTCAGTTTCTTTCCTGAGATTAAGAATTCCTCATATCAGTGAGGTCATGTGATACATGTCTTTCTCTGATTGACTTATTTCACTCAGCATAACACCCTCCAGTTCCATCCACGTCATTGCAAATGGCAAGATCTCATTCCTTTTGATGGCTGCATAATATTCCATTGTGTATATATACCACCTCTTCTTTATCCATTCATCTGTCGATGGGCATCTTGGCTCTTTCCACAGTTTGGCTATGGTGGACATTGCTGCTATAAACATTGCGGTACACGTACCCCTTCGGGTCCCTACATTTGTATCTTTGTGGTAAATACCCAGTAGTGCAATTGCTGGATCGAACGGTAGCTCTAATTTCAACTGTTTGAGGAACCTCCATACTGTTTTCCAGAGGGGTTGCACCAGCTTGCATTCCCACCAACAGTGTAGGAGGGTTCCCCTTTCTCCACATCCCCGCCAACATCTGTCGTTCCCTGACTTGTTAATTTTAGCCATTCTGACGGGTGTGAGGTGGTATCTCATTGAGGTTTTGATTTGGATTTCCCTGATGCCAAGCGATGTTGAGCACTTTTTCATGTGCCTGTTGGCCATTTGGATGTCTTCTTGGGAGAAATGTCTGTTCATGTCTTCTGCCCATTTCTTGATTGGATTATTTGTTCTTTGGGTGTTGAGTTTGATAAGTTCTTTATAGATTTTGGATACTAGCCCTTTATCTGATATGTCATTTGCAAATATTTTCTCCCATTCTGTTGGTTGTCTTTTGGTTTTGTGGACTGTTTCTTTTGCTGTGCAGAAGCTTTTTATCTTGATGAAATCCCAATAGTTCATTTTTGCCCTGGCTTCCCGTGCCTTTGGCGATGTTTCTAAGAAGAAGTTGCTGTGGCTAAGGTCGAAAAGGTTGCTACCTGTGTTCTCCTTTAGGATTTGGATGGACTCCTGTCTCACGTTTAGGTCTTTCAACCATTTGGAGTCTATTTTTGTGTGTGGTGTAAGGAAATGGTCCAGTGTCATTCTTCTGCATGTGGCTGTCCAATTTTCCCAACACCATTTGTTGAAGAGACTGTCTTTTTGCCATTGGACATTCTTTCCTGCTTTGTCAAAAATAAGTTGACCATAGAGTTGAGGGTCCATTTCTCGGCTCTCGATTCTGTTCCATTGATCTATGTGTCTGTTTTTGTGCCAGTACCATACTGTCTTGATGATGACAGCTTTGTAATAGAGCTGGAAGTCCGGAATTGTGATGCTGCCAGCTTTGCTTTTCTTTTTCAGTATTCCTCTGGCTATTCTGGGTCTCTTCTGGTTCCATACAAATTTTAGGATTATTTGTTCCATTTCTTTGAAAAAAGTGGATGGTATTTTGATGGGGATTGCATTGAATGTGTAGATTGCTCTAGGTAGCATTGACATCTTCACAATGTTGATTCTCCCAATCCATGAGCATGGAAAGTTTTTCCATTTCTTTGTGTCTTCTTCAATTTCTTTCATGAGTATTTTATAGTTTTCTGAGTACAGATCCTTTGCCTCTTTGGTTAGATTTATTCCTAGGTATCTAATGGTTTTGGGTGCAATTGTAAATGGGATCGACTCCTTGATTTGTCTCTCTTCTGTCTTGTTGTTGGTGTATAGGAATGCCACTGATTTCTGTGCATTGATTTTATATCCTGCTACTTTACTGAATTCCTGTATGAGTTCTAGCAGTTTTGGGGTGGAGTCTTTTGGGTTTTCCACATACAGTATCATATCATCTGCAAAGAGTGAGAGTTTGACTTCCTCTTTGCCGATCAGGATGCCTTTGATTTCTTTTTGTTGTCTGATTGCTGTGGCTAGGACTTCTAATACTATGTTGAATAGCAGTGGTGAGAGTGGACATCCCTGCCGCGTTCCTGACCTTAGGGGAAAAGCTCTCAGCCTTTCCCCATTGAGAATGATATTGGCTGTAGGTTTTTCATAGATGGCTTTTATGATATTGAGGTATGTCCCCTCTATCCCTATACTCTGAAGAGTTTTGATCAAGAAAGGATGTTGTACTTTGTCAAATGCTTTTTCTGCATCTATTGAGAGGATCATATGATTCTTTTTCTTTCTTTTGTTAATGTATTGTATCACGTTGATTGATTTGCGGATGTTGAACCAGCCTTGCAGCCCAGGAATAAATCCCACTTGGTCGTGGTGAATAATCCTTTTAATGTACTGTTGGATCCTATTGGCTAGTATTTTGGTGAGAATTTTTGCATCCATGTTCATCAAGGATATTGGTCTGTAATTCTCTTTTTTGATGGGGTCTTTGTCTGGTTTTGGGATCAAGGTAATGCTGGCCTCATAAAATGAATTTGGAAGTTTCCCTTCCATTTCTATTTTTTGGAACAGTTTCAGGAGAATAGGTATTAATTCTTTTTGAAATGTCTGATAGAATTGCCCTGGGAAGCCATCTGGCCCTGGGCTTTTGTTTCTTGGGAGATTTTTGATGACTGTTTCAATTTCCTTAGTGGTTATAGGTCTGTTCAGGTTTTCTATTTCTTCCTGGTTCAATTTTGGTAGTGGATACATCTCTAGGAATGCACCCATTTCTTCCAGGTTACCTAATTTGCTGGCATAGAGTTGCTCATAATATGTTCTTATAATTGTTTGTATTTCTTTGGTGTTGCTTGTGATCTCTCCTCTTTCATTCATGATTTTGTTGATTTGGGTCATTTCTCTTTTCTTTTTGATCAGTCTGGCCAGGGGTTTATCAATCTTGTTAATTCTTTCAAAGAACCAGCTCCTAGTTTCGTTGATCTGTTCTACTGTTCTTTTGGTTTCTAGTTCATTGATTTCTGCTCTGATCTTTATGATTTCTCTTCTCCTGCTGGGTTTAGGCTTTCTTTGCTGTTCTTTCTCCAGCTCCTTTAGGTGTAGGGTTAGGTTGTGTATTTGAGACCTTTCTTGTTTCTTGAGAAAGGCTTGTATTGCTATATACTTTCCTCTCAGGACTGCCTTTGCTGTATCCCAAAGATTTTGAACAGTTGTGTTTTCATTTTCATTGGTTTCCATGAATTTTTTTAATTCTTCTTTAATTTCTTGGTTGACCCATTCATTCTTTAGTAGGATGCTCTTTAGCCTCCATGTATTTGAGTTCTTTCCGACTTTCCTCTTGTGGTTGAGTTCTAGTTTCAAAGCATTGTGGTCTGAAAATATGCAGGGAATGATTCCAATCTTTTGGTACCGATTGAGACCTGATTTGTGACCTAGGATGTGATCAATTCTGGAGAATGTTCCATGGGCACTAGAGAAGAATGTGTATTCCGTTGCTTTGGGATGGAATGTTCTGAATATGTCTGTGAAGTCCATTTGGTGCAGTGTGTCATTTAAAGTCTTTATTTCCTTGTTGATCTTTTGCTTAGATGATCTGTCCATTTCAGTCAGGGGGGTGTTAAAGTCCCCCACTATTATTGTATTGTTGTCAATGTGTTTCTTTGCTTTTGTTATTAATTGCCTTATATAATTGGCTGCTCCCATGTTCGGGGCATAGATATTTACAATTGTTAGATCTTCTTGTTGGATAGACCCTTGAAGTAGGATATAGTGTCCTTCCTCATCTCTTATTACAGTCTTTGTTTTAAAATCTAGTTTGTCTGGTATAAGGATTGCCACCCCAGCTTTCTTTCGGTGTCCATTAGCATGGTAAATGGTTTTCCACCCCCTCACTTTCAATCTGGGGGTGTCTTTGGGTGTAAAATGAGTCTCTTGCAGACAGCATATTGATGGGTCTTGTTTTTTAATCCAATCTGATAGCCTGTGTCTTTTGATTGGGGCATTTAGCCCATTTACATTCAGGGTAACTATTGAAAGGTATGAATTTAGTGCCATTGTATTACCTGTAAGGTGACTGTTAACTGTCTGTTGTCTGTGTTCATTTCTGCTCTTTGCTGCTTTTAGGTTCTCTCTTTGCTTAGAGGACCCCTCTCAATATTTCTTGGAGGGCTGGTTTCGTGTTTGCAAATTCCTTTAGTTTTTGTTTGTCCTGGAAGCTTTTTATCTCTCCTTCTATTTTCAATGATAGCCTAGCTGGATATAGTATTCTTGGCTGCATATTTTTCTCGTTTAGTGCTCTGAAGATATCTTGCCAGTCCTTTCTGGCCTGCCAGGTCTCTGTGGATAGGTCTGTTGCCAATCTAATGTTTCTACCATTGTAGGTTACATATCTCTTCTCCCGAGCTGCTTTCAGGATTTTCTCTTTGTCTCTGAGACTCGTAAGTTTTACTATTAGATGTCGGGGTGTTGACCTATTTTTATTGATTTTGAGAGGGGTTCTCTGTGCCTCCTGGATTTTAATGCCTGTTTCCTTCCTCACATTAGGGAAGTTCTCTGCTATAATTTGCTCCAATATACCTTCTGCCCCTCTCTCTCTCTCTTCTTCTTCTGGGATCCCAATTATTCTAATGTTGTTTCGTCTTATCGTATCACTTATCTCTCGAATTCTGCCCTCGTGATCCTGTAGTTGTTTCTCTCTCTTTTTCTCAGCCTCTTTATTTTCCATCATTTGGTCTTCTATATCGCTGATTCTCTCTTCTGCCTCATTTATCCTAGCATTTAGTGCCCCCATTTTTAATTGCACCTCATCAATAGCCTTTTTGATTTCGATTTGGTTAGATTTTAGTTCTTTTATTTCTCCAGAAAGGGTTTCTCTAATAACTTCCACGCTTTTTTCAAGCCCAGCTAGTATCTTTAAAGTCATGATTCTGAACTCTAGGTCCGACATCGTACTAATGTCCGTACTGAGTAGGTCCCTGGCTGACGGTACTACCTCTTGTTCTTTTTGCTGAGGTGATTTCTTTCGTCTTGTCATTTTGTCCAGAGGAGAATAGATGAATGAGAGAACAAAAGGCTAACAGGTTTACAACGTCCCCAGCAAATATACTGTATACAAATCAGAAAAGATCTGAAACCAGGGGAAAAGAAAGGGAAAGAAAGAAAAAAGAAAGATAAAAAGAAAAAAAAAAAGAAAAAAAAGATAAAAACAAAAACAAAACAATTCAAAAAAGGCAGAATATGATCAAATATGATCAGGCTAGTGCATAGATCAGTGCCACACACTAGATTTTGGGCGTATTTTGGTCTGTTAGAAAAAAGTGCCTCCTAAAATTTTAAAGGAAGAAAGACATATATGTACAAAATAAGGGTTGATACAATGAAGGGATGGAAGATGACTGTAAAGATGAAAATTATAAAAGATTTTATAAAAGGACTTGGTAAGATAAGTTGTTTGAAAAAAGAAAGAAGATTTAAGGAAAAAAAAAAGGAAAAAGGGAGAGAATGTGATCAGGCAGGAGACTAGAACAAAGCCATACACTAGTGGTTTAGGGTATATTTTGATCTGTTAGAAGAAACTGTACCTCAAAATTTTAAAGAGAGAACAACTTATATATATATGTCAAAAACAAGGATAACTACTATGAAGGGATAAAATATGACTCTAAAAATGAAAAAAAAATAAAAAAAATGTTTTTTTTTTAAAAAAAAGGGATTTATAAGATGTTGGTTGAAAAAGGGAAAAAGAAAAATAAAAAAAAGTCAACAAAAATTAACTTTGATGAAATAATGAATCATGGTAAAAAAAAAAAAAAAAAAAAAAAGAAGCCATGAATCTATGTGCAGTATTCCCCTAGCGCTGGAGTTCTCCTATTCTCCTTGATCGATCAACTTGGTCTTGGCTTGCTGGCTGTTTGTGTTGATCTTCTGGGGGAGGGGCCTGTTGCTGTGGTTTCCAAATGTCTTTGCCGGAGGCGGAATTGCCCCGCCCTTGTCGGTCCGGGCTAAGGAAGCTGCTCCAGTTTGCTCTCAGGAGCTTTTGTTCCCTGCAAGCTCTCGGTACAGCTTTGGAGGACCAGGGCGAAAATGGCGGCCTCCCAGTCTCCGCCTGGAGGAGCCGAGAACTCGGGGCCCCGCTCCTCAGTGCACCCCCAGAGAAAAGCAGTCACTCCCGTCTCCCTGGCCTCCGGCCGCACTCCGTGCTCACCCGGCCTGTGACCGAGCGTTTCTATCTCTGGCACCCGACCCCGCTCGGAGTCTCCAAACCCAGCAGATCCCTGCAGTGCGTTCCCGCACCGCTCCTCCCCGGGAAGGAAGGGGAGTCTCCCCGGATCTGCTGCTTGTTGGGTCCTTGCTGGGGGAGCCGTGCCCCAACTGGGCCGCAGATCACAGTTTATGGCAACCCCGAGCTGAGAGCCCGCGACTCTGCTCCGTATCTGCAGCCGGCTTCCCCGCCCCGACACCTGGGAGCTCTGCCGCACTCAGGCACCCCCGGTCTCTCTGTGACCCCAAGGGTCCTGAGACCACACTGTCCTGGGAGGATTCCACCCCCCGCTTAGCCACTGCAGTGACGTCCCTCCACCGAGCCAACTTTTAAAAGGTCCGATTTTGTGCTCCGCGGCTCTAGCACTTGCCAGAAGCGGCCGGCGGAGGCCCCTCCCCCGCCGTCTAGCCTCCCGAATATCGCCTCGGATTCACTTCTCCGCACGTCCTACCTTCCAGTAAGTGGTCGCTTCTCTGTTCAGAGAGTTGTTGCTACTCTCCTGTTTGATCTCCTGTTGAGTTCGTAGGTGTTCAGAATGGTTTGATCCCTATTCAGCTGAATTCCTGAGACCAGACAAAATCTAGGTCTCCTACTCCTCCGCCATCTTGCTCCGCCCCCCCAAGTCAAGATTAAAAGTTTTTGCACAGCAAAAGAAACAGTCAACACAACCAAAAAACAACTGACAGAATGGGAGAAGATTTTTGCAAATGACATATCAGTTAAAGGGCTAGTATCCAAAATCTATAAAGAACTTATGAAACTCAACACCCAGACAACAAATGATCCAATCAAGAAATGAGCAGAAGACATGAACAGACATATTTCCAAAGAAGGCATCAAAATGGCCAACAGACACATGAAAAAGTGGTCAACATCGCTCAGCATCAGGGAAATCCAAATCAAAACCTCAATGAGATACCACCTCACACCAGTCAGAATGGCTAAAATTAACAAGGCAGGAAACGAGAGATGTTGGCGGGGATGCGGAGAAAGGGGAACCCTCTACACTGTTGGTGGGAATGCAAGCTGGTGCAACCACTCTGGAAAACAGTATGGAGGTTCCTCAAAAAGTTGAAAATAGAGCCACCATACGATCCAGCAATTGCACTACTGGGTATTTACCACAAAGATAAAATGTAGGGATCTGAAGGGGTACATGTACCCCAATGTTTATAGCAGCAATGTCCACAATAGCCAAACTGTGGAAAGAGCCAAGATGTCCATCGACAGATGAATGGATAAAGAAGATGTGGTATATATACACAATGGAATATTATGCAGCCATCAAAAGGAATGAGAGCTTGTCATTTGCAACAACGTGGATGGAACTGGAGGGTGTTATGCTGAGTGAAATAAGTCAATCAGAGAAAGACATGTATCATATGACCTTACTGATATGAGGAATTCTTAATTTCAGGAAACAAACTGAGGGTTGCTGGAGTGGTATGGGGTGGAAGGGATGGGGTGGCTGGGTGATAGACATTGGGGAGGGTATGTGCTATGGTGAGTGCTGTGAATTGTGCAAGACTGTTGAATCACAGATCTGTACCTCTGAAACAAATAATGCAATATATGTTTTAAAAAAAGAAGAAGAAAAAGATAGCAGGAGGGGAAGAATGAAGGGGGGGGAAATCGGAGGGGGAGACGAACCGTGAGAGACGATGGACTCTGAAAAACAAACTGAAGTTTCTAGAGGGGAGAGGGGTCAGAGGATGGGTTAGCCTGGTGTTAGGTATTAAAGAGGGTACATTCTGCATGGAGCACTGGGTGTTATACACAAACAATGAACCATGGAACACTACATCAAAAACTAATCATGTAATGTATGGTGATTAACATAACCATAAAAAAATTTAAAATAAAGAAATCTGAGTGGGAGCCATGTCATCCATTTAAAGAACATCTATGATACAGGCTTGAAATGCTACTAGAAATGGACAACTTCTCTGAAGGTAATCTGGCTAAACACCACTTTCAGAGCTGCTCAAGATGGGATGTCACATGGGACCTGATCTGGCCCAAGAGTTGTGACCAATGCACCCAGACAACTTCTGTCCTCAGAATCTTGGCATCTGTTTGGTTTTCTTTTCCATGACAGAGCAGAATGGCTTATTTTGAAAATCTGTGGTCTACCACAGAAACTTGAATTTATTTATTTTCATTTAAAAGCTGACAAAGAAAAAATACCAACTGTCCTATGGACTCATAAAATTACTTTTTTTAATCATGGTATATTTCAGGACAATATAATACAAAAATATATTCTGCCTTTTGTGTGGGAAACCGGACTAATAAGGAAGATCCTTCACATTATTTTTATTATACCTTAGAACCAATATAATTTACCTTGTATGTCTAACTGGAGGATGAGTGACAGTATACACTGTCTAATAGAGCTGTTAGCATTGGTAGGCCTATACCTCAAATTAATCCTCATGTTTCCCAAGATAATCCATAGATATGCCAACTACTTAATGAAGTACTCTAATCACGGGCTGAGTGGAAACCAGCCCAGATCATAATGAAATTCACGACACTATTAAGATAAGCCTTATTTCTGCTATTCATTGGTTTTAGCATCATGGAAAAGACAACAGCATAATCAAGGAAAGATTTTTCACTGGGATAAATATCCTGCATCTGCCTGCTGCTCTACAGACTTCTTTATGTCTGTCCATTATGAATCTGCATCTCACCCACTCACACTGCCCACATCCTCTTTAGCCACAGCAGAGGAGTAGTTGCAGAAGAGGTGGTGGAGGTACAGGTAAAGCTCGAGAGTCTGCAGGGTCCTGGCAAGAAACGAAAGGCACACACAAATATGAATCTGAGGAGAATTTCATGAAGTTGCCATTAACCAATTTGTAGGTGAGGTTAAGGAAACAAAAATCATGTTAAAAAAAATAGTGATGCTTGGTACCTAGAGACAAATATAATGACTTGATCACTTCCTTGTCCTGAAAGAATGTTCTTGGGGGATGCCTGGGTGGCTCAGGTTGTTAAGCTTCTGACTCTTGATTTCGGCTTGATTCATGATCCCAGCCAGGGTCATCATGGGATTGAGCTGTGCTAAGCTGTGGACCTGCTTAAGATTCTGTCTCTCCCTCTCCCTTTGCCCCTCCCCCCTTCTCATGTTCTTTCTTTCTCTTTCTAAAATTAAAAAAAAAAAAGTTAAACACCTTTAAAAATGTTCTTGAGTAAACCATACATGCTGTAGCTATTGCAGGTGGGTTGCCTGGCAAGTGCTTCATGGGTGGGAGAAGAATAAATAACCCAAACTCCTCTTGCACTCCAGTCTCCTGCCAGTAACTCCCATTGAAAAACCTAACAGGATACTAGAAACAGAGTAGCCCAGGGTACACAGTGTATGAGCTTCAGACCTTCAGGATACAGAACAGTGCTGGAAGGGCAGAGAGCAGAGCCGGAGAGGAAAATGGAGCAAAAGATAAATCCTTCTGTGCATCCTTATTTCTGTCTCTCTCAGTCTTTCTCTCTCATTCTCTCTTTTCTATCTCTTTGCCTTCTCTCCCCCTCTTATCTACCTACCTATCTGTATCTTTTGGGTTCTGTTTATCCAAGTTTGGTCATCTTGCCTTATTCTATCCAGAGACCCACCATAAAATGATTTGGCTTTATTCATCTGAAGTGTTTTCCTTTCCTGCCTCTTCACGCACATTATTGGAATGAACTTGTTCAGGCAGATAGACTTTGGTCCTAAGTTACAGCTGTCAATGAATAATCATGATATGTAACTCATGTCCCATTCATTTATTCTTTGATTTTATGTGTATTATTATATTCATTTTTATTTTAGGGGAGAGACATAATTCATAAACTCTAGTTTTTATTCCATTTCATTGGTCTGGTAGAAAGTACTTCCTTTACCCGCATATATTCATCTCTTATGAATATTTTGGAGCTACTCTGAATTTGTACTTGTTGTTATTGTTGTTGTTTTTAGATGCTTTTACAATGTGAAAAAGAGAACTCAAAGGCATTCACTTGCCCTATAATATTTGAAGTTCTACCATCGATTCTAAAAGAAGCTGAAGATCATGTACATCATGGAGAAGATCACGGGTGCCTTGTGTTCTTTTCTAAGCTCAAACAAAACATCTTTTGGAAGTCTGCCCTAAGTTCTTTAGTCCTAAGTGCATAAACCATAGGGTTGAGGGAAGGGGGAATGATGTTGTGCAGCACATTGAGTAGAACTGGAATCAAAGGAGCTTTGGGTTCTGCCAGGTGAGTTACTGAAACCACTACAACAACTGTGTAGAAGAAGAGAATAAGGATCAGATGGGAGCTACAAGTGCTCAGAGCTTTAGATGCAGCTTCAGCTGAGTTCAGTCTAAGTACAGAGCACAGAATCAAAGTATATGACAATATTATAAGACCTAGGTCACTACCCATTCCAATCCATGCCAGAAGCAATTGGCATATGCTGTTTGGCCTCCTGTCATCACAAGCCAGGCTGGTGACCCCTAGGTTAGAGCACAGGCAATGCTCAATCTCATTCCTGGAGCAATAATTACGCTGGGCTACAAGCACAGGCACGGGAATGACAAACAAGCCATTTCTAAGTACCATGAACATGGTAGCTTTTAAGATTAAGGCATTGGTGACAATTGATGGATAGCAAAGAGGGTGACAAATCACTACATATATATCAAAAGCCATGCAGAGGACGATACCAGACTCCACGCCAACAAAGCAGTGAATGGCATAAATCTGAGCAAAACACTCAGGGAGGCTAGATGACCTTGGCATCAAACCAGAAGATGGCCAGGATCTTGGGCATGACGGTGGTGGCCAACCCCATGTCCACCACAGAGAGAATGCCTAGGAAATAGTACATTGGCTGCTGAAGGGCAGGGTCCTGGCAGATGGTGATGAGGATGAGGGTGTTAGCACCAATTGCTGAGAGGTAGAGTATTGCCAATGGTAAGGAGAGCCAGTGTTGCCAGCTATCAATGCCTGGGAATCCCATCAGGATGAACTCAGAGACCTGGAATTTGGAGCTATTAGAGCCTTTCAGAGATGCAGACATCTTTTCCTAAGAGAAAAAGAAAATGGTTTTCAAAGTTGCTTTCTCTGCACAGAATTATCATCAACATTATTTTTAAACTGTCTCCATACAATTATTGAACAAAATTTTAAATAATGTCTCCACATAGTATAGTTTGGTACTGTAACAAAATGAATTCTGCAGTCCATTCCTTACAGCAATTTAAGATAAATTATGACATTTTGAGGCTTTGGCTTCTGAAGTTAAACTTTCAAGGAGCAATTGTCACTGTTGACTATTCAAGGATGACTCAGTATGCATCTCAAATCTCTGCATTATCCATAGCCAACTCAATTTGGGACCATTACATAAATATGATTTTTGCTGTTGCTTTTTGGTTTTGTTTTGTTTTTTTAACTTTCATCATCTCTTCAGAAATTTTGTGGAATCAAGTGGATGTGTTTGTTTTCTTCATATTTGTCTCAATCTTGCTTCAAATTTTTATTAACTAACAACAAAGAATATTTTTTAAATGCAGAATTATGAGAGATTAAATTTTGTAGCTACATTATTACCATTGCTATAGATGTCCACTAATGTTTTATATACCTTCCAAAAATTTTATATCATAGACTTAGGAGGTTGCAAACATAAGTATGGTCGGTCATATTAAAAGAGGAATTATTATTATCTTTTTACATCCCACTTGTATGGACTGCTGAGAATGTCTCAAAAGAATAGCTTGAAAAGTGAAGTGTTCATGACTGAATTTGTTGGTTTCAGGAGTCACATAATGGAGAAAATCATAGAAATGTTTTTTTCTAGGGGCCCCTGGGTGGCTCAGTCAGTTAAGCATCTGCCTTCAGCTCAGGTCATGATCTCTGAGTCCTGGGATCCAGTCCCTTGTCGGGCTTCCTGCTCAGCAGGGAGTCTGCTTCTCTCTCTCTCTCTCTCTCTCTCTCTCTGCCCCTCCCCCATGCTCATTCTCTCTCTCTCTCTCGCTCTCAAATAAATAAATAAATCTTTAAAAAAAAAAGAAAGAATTTTTTTTCCAGTTTAGTTTTAGAGAATCTATAAAGACATATAAATATAGGAGTTAGGCACAGGTAATAAGATGATTTGATTTTCCTTAATAAACAAGAATTGCTTTTCATAACATTGAAGACACTATCACTGTATGTTCAGATTCATGTTCAAAACTAGACTCATCTTTTGTTAGACTGTCGTTGTTCATGTATTTTTTATTCTGTTCAGGAGACAAACAGTGAAGTCTGAAACTAACAAGCAAGCCTTTCCTGTTGGCAAACAACTTCTCCTTTGTCCTGTTGCTTCCTCCCCTTTACTTCACTGAGGCAGCCCTTCCCTTGAGCACTGCTTCTGCAGCCTTGCCTGTCATATTTGCCTTTCTCTGTGCTTGTTTCCTTTTGGCAGCAATCTGATTGTACTAAAACTGGTATTCTGTTCCTTAAAATAATCCAAGCCCTCACACTTTCTTTCAAATAAAGTTTAAATTCCTTTATAACACATAAGACAGTTATGGGTTTACTCCTGGTTTAATACTTTTAAATATAGAAAAATATATCTGAAAGAAATTAAAATTCTCTCGTGTTATCGCCAACACAAGATGGTTCCTGTTCACAATTGGATGAAATTTTTTCCAGAAATTTCTTGCTGCCTCTGTGTTTGGATAAACATGTACTGCCTAATCATGGGGCAAATCGTCCCTCTTTAATGGTAATGTAATTTGATGAACAGTAAGGTCATCTAAATGCATTCACAGCAAATTGTGACAAAACAGACACAAAGAGCCTTGGAGATGAAGCTAGTTTGACTTTGAACTTTTAGGTGAGAATTCCGAGGATTTCAGCGTCCTGGCTCATTCTTGAGAGCTTGGAAGTATGTGACCCACTTGAGTGTATGAGGCCTGGTACCTTTGCCAAATAGCCATGTATTATTCCACATCCTCCTACCAAAGACACAGCCTTGGATCTTTGATGTTCCCCCTGGTTGATATCAGGGCAAACCAGTTAAGAGAAGGAGCAGATTTGAGTTCACCAAAGGAAATAGTGTTTTAAATATTTTTTAGCAGTTAGAGATTAGCGGGACATGGCATATGATCCTACTATGGAAAACAGTTAATATATTCTCCCTGAAGATAATCTGGTAGCTGTTTTATAGATGAAGTAACTTCTAGAACAACAAACAGTGCTCCATTCTCTAATTCTAGCTCTAACCCCCTTAAAAAGCTTCTCCAAGTCTCTATTTCCTGCTAGGGCAGAGCAAAGTGTCCATCTCTCGTGCAAGATGTTGCCAAAACTGCATAAGAAAAGGTCAAGAATGAGCCATTGGATACCCTTGGATTTAGCCAAGGTTTCAGTACTTAACTGTGGTTATGAGCAGAGACTCACAGTCTGAGGTCCCAGCAATGGCAGGGTTTTCCTACCTGGAAAAAAGACACAACACTCTGAGAAAGGAGCTTTACACATGAAGTGAGGATATGTTTTCAGCTGCCACGTGGCACAGAAATTATGAGCTTCTCGAATTTATGGGGAGTAGTAAACAGCTCAGTGATCTAAAGATAATAGACTTCCCTTGGAGACATGAAGAGAGAATGGCCCATAGAGAAAGGAGAAGTCCTAAGGATATTTAAATCCCAAATGGTTGGAGAGGAGATTAATTCAGAGATATGTTTCCTATCAATAATACCTGAGATCTTACATAAACAGAAAAATATGTTCATTTATGAAACCAAAATGGCCCTATAAAAAGTGGGAAACTTTATTAGTGTTTGAATTGTTCTTGACTACAACATTTCAGACGATTCTAAATTCTGTGGTTATGATATCCTGCTTAAAAAAATATGCTTAGAGGAGAAAGTATCTATTCACCATATATATATATATATATATACACATATATATATATATATATAACACTATATATATAGTGTTCCTACTGTGTTTACAAAATATGGTAGGCATAGAATGATCAATAAACTGTCATGGTCCCTGTTCACATGGAAACTGTGACCTAGTTGGGACAAGGGGATAAAACACTAAATAAATCATCTTACATATATATACCTGTAGGCTGGGAGAAGTTCTTTAAAGCAAAAACACCAAGAGCTATGATAACATATAATGGGGAGAATTAATTTAGTCTTGGTGTCAGAGAAGGTTTTCCAGAAGAAACACCAGTTTGTATTGAGGACACACTTGGAGTAGGTCTTAACAATGGCGTTTGTTTGATAATGGGGACGACAGAAAGCAAAAGGATTCCAAGAACTTTAAGATTCTGAAACAAGAGGATCATGTTAAATTTCATGTAATAGAAGAGGATTAATGTGGCTGGAGCCCTAAAGAGTGGTGGGAAATGAAATACAATGTGATATAGAGCTGTTGAGCTAACAACAGAGGCCACAGACTTATGAGCAAATTTATGCTAAAATAATAAGGAACCACTGAAGTTTTTAAGGAGAATTAGGACATAGCAGCAATGAAAAGAGCAGATTCCGTGTGGCAAAAATAAATATGAGTAAATCAGGTGAATAGCAGTAACCCAAAGGAGCGATGACTGTGTGTTGAACCAGGATCAGGGCAGTAAAGATGAAGAAAAGTGAATAGATTTAGAAGCTATGGTGGAGGTAAAATTGATCATTTATGTGACTGAAGAATAATCCTTTTATGTTTTTTTTAAATTTCTCTTAAAAATTCTTTTCTCCCTCTTTTTTTTTTTTTTTGAGTAGAGCTGACAGAAAATGTTACCCTAGTTTCAGGTGTACAACGTGGTGATTCAACAAGTCTATACACTATGCTGTGCTCACAAGGGTAGCTGCTGTGTGTCACCACACAATGCTTTTATAGTATCATTGACTCTGCTCCCTGTACCTCTGATCCCCATCACTTACTCATTCCATAACTGGAGGCCTGTATCTCCCACTCCTCTTCACCTTTTTCACCCAGCCCCTTGCTCTCCTCCCCTCTGGCAACTATCAGTTTGTTCTCTGTATTTATAGGTCCGATTCTGCTTTTTATTTGTTTATTCATTTTGTTTTTTTAGATTCCACATATAAATAAAATTATATGGTATATGTTTTTCTTTTTCTGATTTGTTTTTCTTTGGTTGATTGATTGATTGATTGATTTCATAGTACCCTCTAGGTCCATCCACGTTGTCATAAATGGCAAATCTCATTCTTCTTTATGGCTGAGTAATATTCCATTATATATATATATATACATATATATATATATATGAATAAAGAAGTAAAGAAGACGTGAGATACATACATATATATATATATATATATCTTCTTTACTTCTTTATTCACTCGTCTACTGATGCATACTTAGGTTGCTTCCCTATCTTAGCTATTGTAAATAATGCTGCAATAAACATAGTGGTGCATAATAAACATAGTGGTGCATATATTTTTTAGAGTTCGTGTTTTCACTTTCTTTGCATGAATATCCAATAGCAGAATTATTGGATCATATGGTATTGTGTGACTACTATAACCTTATATTCCTTCTTAGATTGTTTGTAGTGTTTTTAATATGTGTCTATCTCATCTACTTTTTCAGATGTATGAGATAAATTTGTTCTTGACATCCTCTTATTGTTCATTTTGGTAAATGTTTCATATTAGTTTGAGAAATAAAACTATACTTAAAGCTGGTGGATGTTGTTTACTGTGCAGACAAGTGGGTTGCTTATGTTCAGATATTCTATATTATTTAGATTTTTCTAAATCTCTGCTCTTCAGTTGCTGAAAGACTGTTAAAATATCCAACTATGATTTCACTGTTGATTTATCAATTTCCCCTTCTAGTTCTTTCCACCTCTTTTGTGAGTATGTTTATGTGTGTATGTTTCTATTTTAACCATATACAAAGTTAGGTATATTTTGCTGTTGGATTGCTACTGTAATCATTATGAAACTTTGCATTTTATCACTTCTATTTATTGTGTTAAAATCTACTTTGCTGGTTATAGCCACACAAGCTTTTTCTTATGTAATATTCTTATATTATATATATATTATGTATATATGTTACATATATATACAGGATATATATATTATGTCTTCTAAATAACAGTTTCTTAGGATATTTTATTTTTCATTTCATTTTCTTTTACCGAATTGCTTAGTCAACTTATATTAATGTAATTACTGACATAATTTTTTGTCAAGTTTACCATGTTCCTATTGTCTTTTTTACCCAGTCCCATCTGTTCTTTTTTCCTCTTGCCATTTTTGGACCAATAAAATAGATGTTATTATTGTCATTGTATTTTTCTTCAATGTTAGTTTTGTTATGCATTCCTATATTTCATTCTGAGCTTCCATCAGGTAATCATTATTCTATATTCTGAATAACACATTTACTTTAGTATTTCCTCTCAACATTTGTTTATGTGAATAGGTATTTATTTTATTGTCTTTTTTTTATTATGTTATGTTAGTCAGCATACAATGCATCATTAGTTTTTGATGTATTGTTCCATGATTCATTAGTTGCGTATAACACCAATGGCCAGTGTGCCTGGGTGGCTCGGTCATTAAGTGTCTGCCTTCGGCTCAGGTCATGATCCCAGGGTCCTGGAATTGAGCCCTGCCTCAGGCTCCCTGCTCAGCGGGAAGCCTGATTCTCCCTCTCCCACTCCTCTCTGCTTGTGTTCCCCCTCTTGCTGTCTCTCTCTCTCTGTCAAATAAATAAATAAAATCTTAAAAAAAAAAAAAACTTAAAAAAAAAACCACATACACAGTGCTCATTGCAATACATGCCCTCCTTAATACCCATTACTGGACCAACCCATCCCCCTTACCCTCTCCCCTCTAAAACCCTCAGATTTTTCCCCGGAGTCCAGTCTCTCATGGTTTGTCTCCCCCTCTGATTCCACTCCCCCTTCAGTTTTCCCTTCCTTCATGAGATCAGGATCCTAAGTTGCCAAGTGTTTTTTAGGCACTTCAAAAATATTATTTCATTGTCTTTTGGCTTCCATTGTTTGTATTGGAAAGTTGACCAGCAGTCTAAGGCTGCTTCATTAAAGGTAGTATGCAGAGATTATAACTCTGCAAACTCACTCCACAGTATATATTCTGAATAAAATATCTCCAGTTCCATAAGGGCCTGCATGTGTGTGTATGTGCATGTGAGCAAAGATGTTTAGCATAGTAATATCTGTGGTGACAGAGAGTGAAAAAACATAGATATTTATAATCAGGGAATGATTAAGAAAATAGTGTTGATTGCATGCTAAGAAAATCTATAAAATAATCAGAAGCAAGAAGTGAAGTATACATAATTTTTAAAAAACACATTTTTAAAAATAACTGAGTTAAAAGTAAGGAATGTACTATTTTAGTACAATAAAATGGATGTTTCTAAAATAAACATTCGTAAAGGATTTCATAGTCACATGTTTAAGAATATTTGTACAACACATGGAGAATGTCAATGGCCTGAAGATTAGAACTGAAATAAGATGAAAGTAAAAACAAAAAGCAAAACAAGAAAAGGACCTAGAAATGACAGAATGCCATTAAGAAAAATGTATCATGAAATTTTCTTTACCTTGAACTTGCACCTGAGCTTCCGTGAATTCATTACTGAGTTAATCAGTCTGGCAGTTATTAGCATACAATGGCATTTATGGCTATGTGTACTGGAATGCCTAGGGAATGAGTGCAAAAAGAAAAGAGAGCTGAACCCAGGGATATGCTAGTATAAAGAAATCCAGAGGAAACGGGAAAGCAAATGGCACTATAAAGACCGTTCAGTAAAAATGAAGAATGACTTAGAATGTGTGATGTGTTGCAGAATTCAAGAAATGAGAGGGTTTCTAGACAAAAGGACTAATCAGTTACGTTCAGTATTGTTGAGAGATAGGGCAAGATGGGCATAGAGAAGGACCATTGGCTTTAGTAATATGAAAGTCATTTGTGAAATTGACAAAAGCAATTTTAGTGAAACAATGAAAGATATTCTGAAGAAAACAAGAAATGGGTAAGAATTATTTCAAGATGTATAAGTAAGGATAATGAATACTGATAACCTTTAAAGAAATTTTGCTATCAGGATACAGAGAAATATGAAAAGAGGGTGATTTTGTGATGAACATTTATTTGTTTTTTTATGTTGTGTTTTTTAATTTTTTAATTTTATTTTATTATGTCATGTTAGTCACCATACAATACATCATTAGCTTTTGATGTAGTGATCCACGATTCATTGTTTTCATATAACACCCAGTGCTCCATGCAGTATGTTTTATGCCTTTATAAAATGAAAAACACTAGATGTTACATTTTAATGAAACAGAAATTAATGAGCATAAATTACCAACATCAGAGAAAAGTAGTTCTTAGAAGTTGGGAAGGAAAAATCAACTTTGCAATCTTCTTTATGCTATCTGTGACAATGCTGTAAAACTATCATTATTTGTAGTTTCTTACTTCATGTTAATTTAGAAAGAATATTGAATATTGTACAGAAAATATTCAAGCAATTTTTAGTTCAATTCTCAGCTCAAAAAAAGGAAAGTAACTATTGCTCCCCATAGCCCTGTACTTATAGAAATACATTTATTTGTTATTTTGTAGTGGTCATTAATAACTGTCATTAATATATGTCATAAGTTTCATAACTGTTATTCATAACTCCTTCAAAACTGTGCATTCTTTGAAAGCCACCTTGAAGACAAAAGACAACCCACCAGTTGGGAAGGAAGCAATTGCCTGAATGTCTCATGCTAGGACTGACCTGGTCAGGTACAAAGTCACCAAGGTTCTCATAGGACCCCAGAATCTTACACCTCACACACAGAAGACTTTCTAGTTTCATCTTTAAAAATTGCTAAGAAAACAGGATTTTGGTGATAATGAGAATATGTAATATATTTTTTCCAGGGTTAAATTATAGTTATCCATCTAGAAATTCCATTTACAATTAAAAACAACAATGAAAACAAAAACAAAAAAAAAACCCAGAATGATTTTAGTCATCTAACCCTAGATCATTAGTTTCACTTGATTCAATTTTCTAGATAATTGTCCCAGCTTCTCATTAGGATTTTTCTTTCTTGGAACCTAATATTACTGAGTCCTGGAGGTAAAGTTACACAGAAAACCTGGAGGTAAAAAACTCATATGGAAGGTGATGTGGCATGAAAAATTATTTGGTATTCTGCAGAAAATTTAATGGGAATGAACTATTCATCATGCTTACCTGGAAAAATTATATACCTATTCTTGGAAATTCTCCTGCCTAAACAGACAGAGAGAAGCATTCTTTCCCTTCACATCCCAACCCAGGCAAATATCCCTTTCATTTGCTCTGGAATTTGATATCCTTAGAACCTGAAGGGATCCTTATGACACAGTCCTGTACCTGCTTGGTTTTCACCCCATAGACAATGGGGTTCATAGTGGAGGCAAGAGCAGATAAATATTGGTCACAATGATGTGACAAGATGGAGAGATTGTGTGACCCCCAAAGCAGTGGGAAAATAAGCAGAAGAAGGCTGGGCTGTAGGAGAAAACAATGGCACAGATGTGGGCAGTGCAGGTACTGAAGGCCTTGTGCCAAGCATCTGCTGAAGAGAGGCTGACCACTGCCCGGAGGATCATGGTGTAGGAGATTGTGATGCACAGGATGTCAAAGCCCCCAGTCAGGAGGGAAACTGTCAGACCATAGATGACATTGACCTTGATATTCCCACAGGATAATTTGGCTACAGACATGTGGTCATGGTAGGTGTGGGGAATTATATTCCCTCTGCAGTAGGGCAGGCGCTTGGTGAGGACAGTGAAGGGAATTATGAGGAATACCCTCTGAGAAAGGTGGAGAGCCCAGCCTTTGCAATAACAGAATTCGTGAGGATAGTAGAGTAGCGCAGTGGGTAGCAGATGGCTATGTAGCGGTCCAGGGCCATAAGCATGAGCACCCCAGACTCCATCCCTGTGGAGGTATGGATGAAGAACATCTGGACCAGACATCCATCAAAGCTGATTTCCTTGAAATGGAACCAGAAGATGCAGAGAGCTTTAGGGATTGTACTAGAGCATATGAAAAGATCAGTTAGGGAAAGCACAGCTAAAAAATAGTACATGGGCCTGTGCAAGGAGTCTTCATAGCAGATGAGGTAGAGTAGCCCACAATTCCCTACCACAGCCACAGCATACATGGAGCAGAATGGGAAGGAAATCCACATGTGCATGTCCTCCAGGCCTGGGATCCCATTAAGAATGAATGAGACTAGGGTCAGGTCTGTTTGGTTGAGCATTAGCATTATCAAGCTAGGATGATCATTAATCATCTTACAGCATTTGTGGGTCCTCCTAGATAGAGATAAAAGAAGAAAACGTCTTGGTCATAGTCACTGTCTTAATTTCTTTTGCCTTTTTTCCTCAAGGTACATTTCAATGGCAAAACAACCAATTTTTCTGACTTCCAGGGAATATGAGTATAAATATGGTTTAAACCAAATAGATTATTTTATATATGTATTATTTTTTTATTCATTCATTTATCAATGTAGACAACAAATACTTTTTAGTGCTTAATATTTGCCTAGTTCTTTAATAGACAAATGTCCATTTATAAAAGACAAAGTTTGGTTATTATTTTTCTGAAGCTATTTTTATTAAATGATATTATTTAAATATTAATAACTATACACATATTATGGAAAATAAACATGAAAAAATCATGGAACTTTAAATAAATCATGTCTTGAGAAAAAATATTGTAATGTCTTTTGCATGTGGGCTTTAGGAAGTTGGACATAGGGCTAGAAATAGGAGCCAATCATAACACACTTTATCAATCTCTGAATAGCAGGATTCTTCTAAGGAAATAGCCTGAAGGTTATCCTGTTTCTCAGATATCATAATGAAAAGTACAGCTGTCAGAATATTTTAAAAATATTAAAGTATAGTTTACTATTATTTAGAAAACACAAAAGGAACCTCCAAGAATAAAAACAGAATATAAATGCATAAATCACTATAAAATATTAACTAAACAAAACATTCTCATCACAAAACAGAGAAAACAAAGGATTCTTAAATAAATCAATAAAATGTTAATGTGACAAAAGGCAGATAAAATGCATTGATCGGGCTATTAGGATAAATAATTTAAATTGCCCTATATAAGTGGAGATAAATCTGTTAATTTTATAAAAATGTATACAGGCAGTATAGAGGGCCATATGATAAAGAAAATCAAAGAACAAAGTAAAATAATGTATGCTCTTCAGAGAAAATACACATAAAATTTGGAGCAGACATATTAATTTCAGATGAAGTAGCAATTAAAGCAAAAAAGAATTGGGTCAGAATTTTTTTTTGAGAAATTCTGGGTAAAAGTTATAGAATGATTTTAAAGTTGATTAAATTAAAGTTGATTGTTTTAACAATGATAGTTCTACGCCATCTCTGTTAAAATATCTGTAACCTAAATTATGAGAAACACAGAAATCCTCTTACATAACTTGTTAGTATACAATAAGTATTAACATGAAGACTTTCCAAATTAACACTTAAATCTGATGAAAGCTCCAGTTTTCAAATTAATGCCAATGATTTGATTTTAAGCTAACATTTCTGCTTTGTTATTAATCTCTAATTTAGACAAATAGTCAAAATATGGTAGTCTTGATTATGTGGAGACAAGGACATCTAGGTCCCTTAGGACAAAAACTGCAACCCTGAGTTCTTCAGGGTTTTAAATACACTTAAAAAATTGTTTACAAATGAGTTTACATTATACACTTCAAAGAACTGTCATATATCATTTACAAAAATATAAATTTAAATATATATAGCACAGATAAATATATTTCAATATTAGGATTATAAACCTTAGAGGTCATGTTTTAAAAGAACTTCTAGCACTGTTGCACTATTATTCTCTCTTTAAAAAATACATTTAGTCTGGGGGCACCTGGGTGGCTCAGTCGTTAAGCATCTGCCTTTGGCTCAGGTCATGATCCCAGGGTCCTGGGATGGAGTCCCACATTGGGCTCCCTACTCGGCGGGAAGCCTGCCTCTCCCTCTCCCACTCCCTCTGCTTGTGTTCCTGCTCTCACTATCTCTCTGCAAAATAAATAAATAAATGAAAACTTAAAAAAAAAAGAATAAAAAATACATTTAGTCTGTAAACTTATAAATTCTTCCCTATTATGATCACCTCTCTGCCTCAGTCTGTAGCTCCCTGTGCTCTAAATATTTACCCACGTTTGCAGCCTCGTCTATAACATAAGCCAATCTTGACAATTCTGGACAATGCTTAATTCTAGGTCTTAATATTTCCCCTTTAGTACCTACTACAAAATAATCTTCTGTATGCTCTTTTTTTCATAAAGATAACTTTAATAATTTAGGAATGGCTTTATTCTTACAATAAATTTTATGTTCTGTACAGATTTAATTCATTTCCCAAATGCCCTGCTGGTGATAGAAGCTTAAACCAAAGGGACACAGTATTAATCACAAATTTAATCTGTTTTGAAACAAATTTAAAATTGTTTCCCACAGTCTAATTCAATATCTCTTTCCAGAGAAATTTACTGATAATCTGCTCCAGGTGTATAGTCAGTGTTTCTGGATATTGCTACACCTCTCTCACCTTTCATAAAGTACAACTCGATATACCACTCATTGTCAATCCTCATTTCCAGAATCTATAGGCAGTGATCTGTTCCCTCCTCCCACCCCATCCCCCTGGTGTGCTGGTCTCAGCCTACGGATAACCAGTGTTGTGGCTGGACTGGCCCTTTTGATTCTTGTGGTAACTGCAAGCAGCCCTCAGCAGAAACCATCGGGAAATTTTGAAAGAGAAAAGCTTTATTACTTATAAGTCCTGGAAATCACATGGCAAATCTGGGACCACACAGAGAAGTGAAGGCAGGGGAATGTGTGGGGGCCTGGGGTTCTGCTTTTATTGGGATTGAGGGTGGGGCCTAGGATATCTCAGCTTCACCCTTTATCAGTGAATTGAGGGCACGTTCTGCGTGGAGCACTGGGGGTTATGCACAAACAATGAATCATGGAACACTACATCCAAAACTAATGATGTAATGTATGGTGATTAACATAACAATAAAAAATTAAAAAAAAAAGAATGGGTATTAAGGAGGGCACATACTGCATGGAGCACTGGGTGTTATATGAAAACAATGAATTGTGGATCACTACATCAAAAACTAATGATGTATTGTATGGTGACTAAGATAACATAATAAAATAAAATTTTAAAAAATAAATAAAAAATAAAAATTTTCACTTCCTTTAAAAAACAAAAAAACAAAAAACATAAGAATGGGAATTTAAAGCACAGCAAGAGAAAAAAAAACAAAACAAATGGCCCAAATGGTCAATTATCAGAATCACCCAAGATCTGTAAAACAAAGAAGGTGTGGGGGTTATCTAGTCAGGTGTGTGGCTGGTAATGTGTTTATCAGAGATAGCATCTTGGAAGTGGGTGCTTCTCTGAAATGGATATCTTGGCAATCAAAACAAATCATTCACTTGCATAACAAAGATGGAAAACCAACTGTCAGGGTTCATACTACCCCTTCCCACTAAACCATTCTGAATTCTTATGACATGGCAATAGGTTCCTCCTGGTAAGTAAAGCTACATGATATATATTGGCCTAAAAATATATTTTGGTATAAGTAAGTAAGAATTTCCAGAGTCTAACTCAAGTAAAATCAGACACTCATAAGGAAAAAAGGGAAGGCAGGTAGGCAGCAAGAGAAATTTGAACATGGACTTTCATGACCTAGAATTGTTCTTTATATATTTCCCATTATTCCCTGACATGGTATTGGTCCATTCTTTGTTTCCCATCACTCCCAAAGCACATATTCCTATACAGTTAAAACAGTTGTTTATATAGATGCATGGGCATTATGAACACCTAAATGAATTTTTAATGCCAAAGGTGGGGAATAAATATTTCCATGAGCCTCTGCATCATTGTCTTGCATTGCCTTCTGACTTCAACCTAGGTCAATAGAATAAAACATTTACATCTGTGGAGTGTAAAAAAAGCAGTTAGTACCAACCTTAAATCATTTTCCCTCTTTACCTCTATGTCTAAAATGGAAATTTTCTTGTCACTGATCCCTATATTGTTTCCTTCCCTTAGTTTTGGAAGGAAAAACAAGGAGATAAAATATATCTGGTCCTATTTCCCAGGAACTTGGTTGTCTAAACATCACAGTCTCTGGGCAAATTTTTAACTTCTTGATATGAAGACTGTTGACCTGAGCCTGAAGGAAAATGAATGTTATATACCCTAAATATCCCAAGGGAACATTTCAAAACATCAGAGATATACTGCTAGTATTGGAATCAAGCTAACCTCCAGGGAGCCCAAATGGTAATTGACAGATATCTAAACATGTATCTGTATATATGTGTGAATGCATGTGTGCATATATATATATATATATATATATATGAACATGTGTATGTGTGTGTGCTTGTAGATAGATACCTGGATATAGATCAGAAATGAGATATTTTAATAGAAACTAATGATTTCACTACCCCAGAGGTTTGACTCCTTTCCCTAGGAAGTTTTGCAAAGACCCCAAGGGAACGAAGTTGGATATTATGTGAATTATGTAAATGATTTACACACACATTCATTAAATTACTCTTTTAAAGTTACCTTTTAAAATATATTTATTTGTCTCTCCATTGAAATAACATTTACCAGTATATATTTTTTAAATTTATTAACATGGATATATGACCAGGTATTGCTTTAATAGAAATGGAATACTGTATTATTACACATATAATAGCTGTTTTTATAATTAAGAGTGTATAACTAGCATATTAAATGTTCTTCCAAAAGAAGGTTTTTAAGACTGTAAAATATTTATTAAATAGATGAATAGAATGTATTTATATATTTTTTCTATCATTTGATATCCAGTGCTTTTTTATTTAATAAAAATACAATAAATATAATTGTTCATGAATCATATGTGACACTCTATTATTTATTTAAAACAAATAGAGTTTCCATTCTGTCATGCCAAGAACAAGTTTATCTTCAGAACGTCTATACTAATTTTACTGAAGAAGTGGATATGCAAATGACATTTGAATTTATAGGTGCTGAATAGCTAAAGATACCGACTTTTATTTTTTAATTTCTGGCCTTATTGCCCTCAGTTTTGGGTTTTTTAAATGATTTCTTTCTTATGGACCTCACTGAAGCTTCCTTTTTGACCTAATATAATTTCTTTGAGAACAAGGAGGAAAACAGTATTGACAAAGAAGAAAAGCTAGGATCGTGTGGTATCACAGATATCACAGCGGAGAGATTCTGGAAAAGTAGATATGGTCAATAGTACAATGTGTTGTAAGGAAGTCCAGTTAGAAAAGATTACTGGTGGCTTTGGTGGCAGATACTTCACTGGAAACTTTAACTTGTGTTTGAAATCAGATTATAATGTAGGAAGGAATAGGAGTCAAGAAAGCAGAAGTAATTAGCTCCAAAAATATTGTCCAGAAACTTGCACAAAAAAAGGTCAAGAGAAATTTTGCTATTGGGTCAGTGTACCAATAAATTTGAACACTTGTGGAATTAAGAACTAGAAGAAGTGGGTGATGGTCTGGGCTCCCTAGAGCATATTTTGTGAAGCTTGCTTGATGAGAAAAAGGAATTAGTAATAAATATGTACAGCAATAAAGGAGGAAACAATGCCTATAGGTGTCAAAAGTTAATGTGAGGATTAGAATTTGAGGTAGTTTACTTCTAATCGTTTCATTTTTCTTTACGGAATAGAAATAAATGTACTATGGCAACCATGAGGGGGCAACCATATAAGAAAACTGAAAATGATAAACACTATTTCAAACCATGCGCAGGTAAAAGCCTAGGCATATAGCAATAGGTTCCTACTTAATATCCAAAATTGCAAGCAAACAGTGCTTACAGTCTGCATGTCTGTATATGGTCTTCAGAACTGCTCCACACTCTGAGGATAGGAACTTAAAACACAGATAGAGAGTGTCCCAGAGTTGGGGTGTAGGGTTTGTACGCTGGCAAGATTATAAATTTGAAGCATAAAATTAAGTCAGCTGATGAACTCTGGTGTTTAGAATTGTCTAAAATTCTTAAAAATCTGTTAAGAATATCTCAATTTGAGGATTAGAATGAAAAATTAATTAAATCAGTACCACCCATGCACTGACACTCCTCCTATAGAAGAACGTAGTGATTTTCTTTCCTTTGAAAAACAGACAGTATTCAGTATATTTTACTGAATTGTAATATTTCAAAACTATTTATCCCCACTTATGTGAAGTATCACAGTCAAAACATTCATATTCTCCGAAAAGGAAGCTTTAAAAAGCTGGTCCTTAGTGTTCAGAGTTTAGGACTGATACTCTTTAAGGGAGGGAGGGCCTATCAATTTCCAGCAGGGGGGTTTGTGTCTCCTCTACCTGGCATTGTGGGATGGCTCTCTTTTCCTTCTAAATAAATGGATGAATGAATGGCTAAAGCTTCCTCATCTATTGGTTTGTGCAAGTGACTGTCCTTTGTAAGTTTAGAGATAGAAGTCAATGACCTCTGGGAGTCTCTTGTAAGAATGTGTACAGATATTTGGACATTGCTTTTCAGGGAATAATATCCAGGTCAGTTGGAATTAAGTTGGCTCCTTAGAGGGTGGAGACAAGAATATATCTGTGGGATGAATATTCCAAATTTAGAAACGAAGGGCTATTCTATCCTATGCTCTCATCTGTAGATGTCTTATTGTTCTGTACCAGAGGATTCTAGGTTTCAAGCCCTTGCTCTCCTATTTGCTAATATTGTGGGTATTGGTGACTTCTTTTCCTCTTTTGGTTTCAAGAGCTAATGGAGAAAGTATAACATTTATGCAAAAGCACATAAGTACCTGGCAGGCCTACTTTCTTTAACTGTGGCTGTATGTGATATCTCCTGATCCTTGCAGATGGTAACACAGCAGCTGTAGTGTGGAGTGTGAGGTTAGAAATCCATGCCTGCTGTATTAGGAGAAGGCCAGAAAGTGCGGGAAGTTCCTATGACTAGGCAGAGGCTCTTCTAACCTAGGTTGGAAGAACTTCCCTAGGTTATACTTCCCAGGATGGAAATTAAGGATGCTGAACTAATTTGACCTCCTCTGTGATTTATTACTCTTGGAAATGGTCTAGGAGGTACAAGACTAAAACCTCTTTGCAGTCTCAAATACTGAGGATTGTTTAATCTTGAAAATCTTTTTTGGACTAAGTCCCTTCTATACCTCTGGATCACTCAGATACCTTGATCCCACTTCCCTACCCCCTTTGAAACACCCTGACAACCCTTTCCCGAATTTCTTTAGTCTTAACTCCATATACCATAGGGTTAAGAGCAGGTGGGAAGAGCAGATAAACATTGGCCAAAAGAATGTGAATATGGAGTGGAACATGGTGGCCAAAGCAATGGGTAAAAAAGGAGAAGAGGGCTGGTGCATAAGAGATTAGGATGACACAGACATGAGAACCACAGGTCCCCAAGGCCTTGGACTGAGCTTCAGGGGATGAAAGACAAAGGACAGCTCGTGCAATAAAGACATATGAAAGACCAATGCAGAATAAGTCAACCCCAATGACCAATAGTGCTGCTGCCAGCCCATACACATGGTTAGGCCTGGTGTCTCCACATGCTAGCTTCACAACAGCCATGGGCTCACAGTATGTGTGGGGGATCACATGACTTTGGCAGAAGCTCAAACGCGCAGTGAGGAAGGGACATGGGAGCATGAGCTTGGAGCCCTGCACTATAGCTACCACTCCAATTCGGGCAATGATGGTGTCGGTGAGGATAGTAGCATAGCGAAGTGGGTGACAAATGGCCACATAGCGATCAAAGGCCATGGCCAGCAGCACAGTAGACTCCATCATGCAGAAGGCATGAATGAAGAGCATCTGAGCCAGGCAGGCAGAGGCAGAGATGTGTCCAGCTCCACACCAGAGGATGGCCAGGAGCTTGGGAACTGTGGAGAAGGAGGCAGCCAAGTCAGTGGTCAAGAGCATGCACAGGAACAAGTACACAGGCTTGTGCAATGCTGGTTCCATGGCAACAACAAGCAGGATGGCGATGTTGCCCACAACTGTGGCTGTGCCCAGACAGCACACTGGGAGTGAGAGCCACAAGTGAAATTGTTCCAGACCTGGGATGCCCAGGAGGAAGAAAACAAAAGGGTCCAGGTTAGTGTGATTAGGAGACTCCATGGGCTGGACAAAATCTCTGGGCATCTTCTCTGGTCAGAAACCCCCACACAGTATCACATTACCTGAAGAGAGAACACAGAACAGAGATACGAATGAGCCTTAAATGACACTTACTAGCTATAAATGTTAGGCAAGTGCTATCGTCTATAAGTGGGGATAATAAAAGTAATGTCCCCTAGAGTTGTTAAGAGAATTGTATTGGTTAATATTTGTACAGAGCTTTGAATAGTACTTGATACATAATACTTGTTAAATAAAATAAATGAATGTGGGAAAAAAAATTCAAACAGGCATTTAAAGAAATCAGAATTGTCTTCTAGCTAAAGTCTACTGTTGTCAAAGAAAGGTACGAACTTCATCCATTCTTCCCAGGTATATAACACACACACACACACACACACACACACACACACACACACACAAACACACACTCACTCATACTCTTTTCTGAAGTATGGGAAGAGATATGGTGGGGACTGTCAGTCCAGAACATAAACTGCCAACACAGTTCACTGAATAGAGTTGGATTTTTTCTTGTTTTTCAACTTAGAATGGATTCTGGTTTGGGACCCAGTGCTTGGAAATTAGTTCGGTTCTTATTATTATCATAGTTATTTCCACTCCTTCCACTAACCAAGAGAAATTTTCACATATTCCTGGTCAATCCACATTTGCAATTCTGTAAGATGCTCCATCCACCTTCAGGTATCTAGTTTCCACTTCCCAAGATGCTCAAGTTAACCCTTTTAGGACTTCATCCTATTTCTGGAAACAGAAACTTCCAACCTTTTACACTCCACTCTTGGGATAATCCTTCATTCACATTCTAACTGTGGTTCTTGGTGATTTCAAAGAAAGGATGTAGCCAAATCCTCAATTTCACTCTTCCACAATGTCAAGAAGTGATTTTTTTTTTTTTTTTAAGGGTAGCACTAGGATTTATGGAACTGTGCCTTAGTACAGGTGCTGGGGCTTGCCCATGGTGCTCTTGATGTATATAGCCCGGACGTTCTGCCAATTCTTCTTGAGCAAGGACACCAGGAAATTGACCACTAAGTGGATGTTGTACACAAGCTCGTCATCTGTCATCTTCACATGGCCAACAGCCACTGCTAGACACAGCACCTTCTTCATCTGGAATTTGATGGTGAACTTCACTTCATCCACTTTGGCCACCATGTTTTCATTGTGGGTCAGCAAGGAAGGGAACTTACCAGCCTTATTCAGGCCTGGGCCCAGGACTCGTGGGATCTGCTTGATCAGAGATTCTGAAGCCAAAAAGGCATCATACTTCTTGGCCAACTTCTTGACTAATTTCTTATTCTTGTTGAGTTTCTTCAGTGCCTCAATATCCATGTGGGGAGTATCCACTGCCTTGGCCTCATCACAGTGCTGCTGATCCCCCAAAACACATATGGAGAACTTGGGGCGGGGAGTGGACTTAAGCCTGACGGTGCCCGAGAAGCGTTTGTCCTTCTGAGGGTCATAGTTCTTCAGACTGATCTGCAGCTCCACCGTCTCCTAAAACTTCCGGCGCTTGTGCTGGTTCCCTTGCAGGACTTCCCGCACTGCCTCGTACAGGGTGTCGCGGGAGACTTTGCTGCTCATGGTTCTTCGCACCGCAGTCAAGAAGTGATTTTGTAACTACTTTGGCTCATGCCTGGTTGGAGAAGTCTCATCTTCTGTTGAAGAAAAATCTTATACTACTCTTTCTCCCACCTTTACCATGCCTCTCCTCCCTAAGAGGACACAGACTACAGTGGGGAGTACTTAAGCTCAAAGGAACTAGGCATAATATGTGAAACCATGATGGTAATGAGATAGAAACAAAAATCTAGTCCTTAAGATAAAAGCTGAGAAATCACTTTAACTAGAAGTTTCCAAACAGGAATAAGAATTTTACTGCCCAGAAATTTGTTCTATGTATTCAACCACAAATATTCAACGTGAACCTCCTCTTTAATAATCCCTATTCTAGAAACTGGAACATTCAGTACAAAAAAAAAAGCCACTGATTCTAGGAAATTTGAGGAGTTAGAAATAGTTATCAAAGGGGAATTGAGTCCTTATTACAACTCTTTCTTGCTCCTGTTGTGTATATGTCAGATGAGAATAGAAGTAAACTCTCCTATTCCTTAACAGACCAGATGCTGTGTGTGCATAGTCACTGGAGAAAAAATTAGGGAAGTCTCTATCTTCTGCACAGAAGATCCTTCATTACCATATAGGTGGGTTTAAGAGAAAAAAAAAAATCACCAGATAGACCAAACATGTTGGTAAATAAAATCAACTATTTGTTCTCAGAAATAAGGACTAACAGAAGGAGAAGAGGTTGGTAAATGCCATGCTAATCACAGCTCAGGGCCAATAAACCACATAACTTCCACAGAAGAGAGATAAATGTGGCTTTACCAGCAGGTGCATACAGAGTCTCATTGGTCACAGGACTCTGTGAGCTTATGCCTAGGAGGGCAGAGATAGCAAAGATCTAAATTTCTGATCAGTTTGACCAAGGGTCTTATCTTCCCTAAGGAAAAACACATCAAGGTGAAAGTTCGAGCTTATCTAAAAATAAGACTATTATTGATGTGATTTGAGCTCTTGGGATCTCCACCTAATATTCAGGCAAGAGTACATTCAGATCTCATGCTTGCTTTGACATATTCTTTGAAGAGGTAGGATATTTTGGAAGCATGGGACCTTGGAGTTTTTAAAGCAGAAAGGTGGGGTGGTAAAAAAAAAAAAAAAAAAAAAGGTGTAGACATTGGAATCCATGAAACTGGGAAAAAATCCTTGTATTTACCTCTTACTGCCAGTGCTGCCATGGACAAATCAGTTTTCCTCTAAGATCCTATAGCTTTTCAACCTATTTTTTGATAATAATAATAATAGTTTGTAAGGTTGTTGAAAAACTTTAAAAGTACCTAGTACCATTTGTGGCCCATAGAAGGTACCAATAAATGTCATCTACTATTATCATTGCCTTTATTTTAAGACAAAAGTGATCTCATATCCAATACAGAATCCTCACACAGTTTCCTAAGCCATCGATTCTAGTTTTAGTGTGAACGTTTATGTAATGAGAGCTGTTTAGTTGTAGAGCAAGCTTGCTGAAAAAATGAATGTTCTTTATAATTTTTTCTATGCGCCCTCTGAGGTCACATGGCAATCACTAGGAGATTGGAAAATAGCTTCCCTGGCTGCTCTCGTCTAACCTGGATATACCCAACTCTGTTTTTTTATGACACAGATTTGCCTGATGAGCTAATGTGGATCTCTGCTCAGCGGAGTGGCTCAACATAAATAATGGAGCTGGAGTCAGATGCATAAGCAGCAAAGCCCTGCTCATTCCACCACCCAACCACTTGTTTTTTGCCAGACTTTCCTAGCCAGGGGGTTTAACCTGATGATTCTTCAGTGAGGTTGCTTTCTGTGTGTTAGGTCTCAGACCTTATGTTTTATGGTTTCTTTCTTATAGAAGCTGGACTGAGCATAGATTACCACGTATCACTTGATTAGATTGGCTCCTAAGTGGCTGTATGTAAGTGAACATTACTTGCAGTTCTTGTGGTTTCTTTCTAAGGATTCCCAACTTTACACACACATCAACCCCTTCATAGGGCTCTGCACTCTTAGCAACTCACCACATTCATCACCACCCCATCCAATTCACAGGAATGAGTCTGTAGTCTCACAGCATCTCTTGTATAAAATAGTTTATGATGTTGATAAACATGTATGACCATTCTTACACTTCAGTGTGAACTTGTCCCTTTGACTCAATCTCTAATCCAATTCTTATTGTGACATTAAAGCCAATGCCCTCAGTAAGACAAAAGTTCCAATATCACAATTCCGGGAGAAGACTGAGGATCCTGAAGGTGCACCACGGACCAAAGGCTGTCACTGTGTCTGCACAAGAGTACAGGTAAATGTGGTCTACTTCTGTCCAGTGTGAGAACACTGGGCCATGAAAAAGCTCAAAGCAATCATTTTAGAACTCTAGACCATCAACATGTTTAAGGTAATCATTAAGGTCCCACTGATTCCCCTGCCCAATTTCTTGGTGTTGATACAGTGTCTATTTCACTAGGTACACACATTTCTCTCAAATGCTAGTGGGTAATTATTTCTTGTTAGTAATTTCAGGAATATCATAGCAAATGTCTTGAACTTTCTTCACAATGCCTCCCATTTCCCTGGTCTGGCTAACATATCACTTGCTTCTTCCTTTGCTGGCAGCTGCCCGCTCCATTCCTCTTTCTATTTGGCCTAATGCCAAACTAAAACTTCTATTGTAGGAAGCCCCTTAACTAAAACTCTAATTCAGACCACACAGGGGTGTTATTTAGCAAAATCCCCTTTCCTGGCCTCTAAATATCCTCCCTGCTTTGAAGTAAACTACCTATCACCCATTTCACAGATAGACTTCTCTTGAGGGCTAAGAAATATCTTTTCCAGACTCTTTCCCTAGCCAAAACTCACATGACTGCAGGACAGCAGAAATGAGATGGCACAGCAGTTTGGAATCATCCTCAGAAGACTGAAAGAGCATCACTAGTCTCCCACCCTCAGCTATCTGAATGTTGAGGTGAGAGGTTGTTATAATGATGAAACCTATCTTAAAGGACCCCCAGAGATTTCAGGGGGTTGCACTGGATTTATGCCTGGAGCCAACTAGGGAGCTTCTGTGTTCCCTAGGATATTGAGCAGCTAAGCTTTTGTCGTTTGGTTGGCCAGAAGAGAATGTAGAAGTGAGGGCAGAGGTTTTGTTAAAGGGCCAGGAAAAAAGTATTTGCAGTCTACTCCCTTGGAGCACTTTCTCTATTTTTGTTTTGTTTTAGTTTTAATTTTCCATCTCTTAGTGCTGGCACTATTTATCTAAGGGCATCTAATATTTTAGAAGCACTGAGGCTATAGGGACTGTGGGTATATGATCTGAATCCCTCTCTGTTTCCAATGCAGCCCCATTCCCCAAGGATCCTGGGACATGCTTTCCTTCCTCTTGCCCTCAGTGATTATCTCTGGCCTGTTCTGCTATGTTTACTCCTTCCTGGGAGTCCACTATTACTGTATATGTTCCCAGACTGGCCATTGTTACCCAGCTGCAGAATGACTGGCCTTGTGAGATGTCTTGTCGTTTTTTTATATTATCCATGCAAGATGTAGCAAGTTGGTAATGGAACTCAATAAGAAATTACACTTATTGGTAGAAGATGTGAATTGCCAAAGGGAGTTTTTTACCATATGAGGTAATTATATTAAGAAGACTTATACAATAAACATTACCAAACCTATATCTCCTGGTGTCTTTTGCTGAGAATCTATATTCATTGTGTTTCCCTCATTAGACTGTGTTGTCAGAGAGTTTCTTTCCATTAAATCCATAACTCAGGTTTTTTGGGGTCTAATTCACTCATGGCCAAGACTTCCATACACAGAGAATTTATTTGGTATAGCCTCACCACTCATATACTTTACTTTATTGTGCATCACAAACCTCTTTCAGATCATAAACAAGTGTCTTAAACTCCTCTTCTCAGAAAACCAGCCCCAGCTATCATCTAGGACCCCAAATTATGCAGGGAGTCTTCCAAAAATTGTCTGCAAAATTATGGTCTCTGTTCACAATTTACTGCAGGACTTGGTCTTCTCATCACCTTTTTAGATACTCCTCTGGTCATTTTCTCTCCTAATCACACCATATTGAAACGGATCTATCCTTGCTGTGGGCAATCCCCACAACTGGACCAGGTCTAAATTCTGGTCAGCTGCATACTATTGATCCTAGCTCCCGAGACTTTCTAAGCCAGCAGTATTTGAACTTCAGCGTGCTTCAAAATTACCTGTAACTCTCATTAAAACACAAGTTGCTAGTCCACACCCCCAGAATTTCTGATTCAATTAATTTGGAGCAGATGGCTTCCCAATTAATGCTGATGCAGCTGGCTAGGAGATTGATTTTAAGAATCACTGCTCTAAGAAAAAAGAATATTAAAATTTTTGTTTTAAATTTCAATTGGGTATTTCTCCCCAAATTGCTGTGTGGTCTGTACTCCTGATTGGTTCCATCAGACAATATAGCTACCACAAACATCTTTAATAAGTCACCTTCAAAACCTAGAGCAGAGCAGGCTTGCTCTGCAACAGCAACTTTCCTTTTACAGAAACATTCCCTGAAACATCTTATTTGTCTACAGCTAAAAGTGCCTCCAGAAGCCTTCGATTCATCACACTCCTGTAGGTAAAAGGAAAAAATCAAAATAAAATAAGGAAGAAATAATTAATATCTTTGTTCACTTCCCCACACAAGTCGGCAAGTTCTGGGGAAAGTCCCAGGTGGTGCATTCTGTGGAGGCTATGATAGCGCTGTGGTGTGTCAACTTGGGCCTACATCCCCCAGAATTCCCATCCCAGCATGTTCCAGATGGTGTGGGCCACTAGACATAATGAAGGTAGGAAGATGGAAGGGAAGCAGCTGCCACGGTGTGGCACACATGCACCTCTCAGTGATTCAAACACTCATATAGGTGCTACTGTAAAGGGATTTCATAGATGTAACAACACACCCCAATCAGTTGACTCTAAGTTAGGGGAATTCACTTGAGTGGGCCTTTCTCAATCACTTGGAAGCTCTTAAAAGGGGCTTAGGACTTCTTAGAGGAAAGAGAAACTTGCACTGTGGAAAACAACTTCAGTCCGTGCCTGGGGTGGCTCTAGCCTGCTGTGACCTTTCCTTCCTGACCATCGCCTCCTGGATTTCAGACTTCCTAGGCCAGCGCAAGCACTGTATAAGCCATTGTCCTGAATGGAACTAGATCTGTATCTGTACCTATATTTATAATCTCACTATGTTTTTCTGTTTGTTTCTGTTTCCACTTATGTTTTTCTGATTGAACCTTGACTGATACAGAAACTAATGTGTTTTCTTATTTCTTTGTATTACTGATGTATGTCTTCCAGGAATTTGGGGTGTTTGGGAAAAGAAAAAGGACAAAAAAATAAATATTAGAAATGGAAAACAACACATAATCACATAGAGCAAATATAAAAGTATTACATGATGTTACCACAAAAACCTAATGAAAATAGGTATGAAATCTTAGACCATCTATACAATTTTCAATAAAATATAATGGGAAGCAAGTGGTATCAGGTATTGACAAGTCAAACAATTAGAAGTGTGTAATATATCATGAAAATTTGGAAGCATTTATAAATGCTTCTAAGGAAAACTACAAAGAAATCCACTAGTATCCTTACTCCTTCCATACCGAACACTGTACTGGAGGTCAACACAGCCATGCAATCAGAAGGAAAACTAATAATAAAAGGTATAAGAGGGGCACCTGTGTGGCTCAGTCAGTTAAGCATCTGCCTTTGGCTCAGGTCATGATCCCAGGTTCCCGGGATCGAACCCCATGAACCCCACAGCAGGCTTCCTGCTCAGCAGGGAGTCTGCTTCTCCCTCTCTGTCTCCCTCAGCCCCTCTCCTCCACTTGTGCTCTCTCAAATAAATAAATAAAATCTTAAAAAAATAAGAGGAATAAGAAGTGTGAATATTAGTATTTGTGTAGAAAGTAAGAGAAGCTATAGAGAATTTGTAGACTATTGAGTTCAACAAGATTGACATATACAAAATCAACATAAATGATGGAAAAAAATTTTAAAAAGTATGGAGCAATGTAAGAGATTAATGAATTATATATTTATTGCTATATATTTATATTTTATTTGTATGTGATTAAAGAGAACATCATGCCATGATCTTGGATAAAAGACTTGACCCCCTAAAGATGTCTAATCTCCTCAAATGGATCCATAAATTAGATGTAAGCCCAGTTAAAATTCCAAAAGGAATTCTGTAGAACTTGTCAAACAGTGACATTTATAGGAAAAAAATAAAAATTTAATAATAGCCAAGTTTGCAATAGCAAGGTGAGGAGACTTGCTCTACTGGATATAAAGAATTATTAAATAACAATTATAAGATAATGAAAGCCCTGAAACAGATCCATACATTTATTTGATATATATGCCATTAATAATCAGAAAGGATAGGATGTACTCATCAGTAGTTGGATTTGGCTAATAATATATTTTAAAACAGGGGCCCCTGGATTGCTCAGTTAGTTAAACATCTGCCTTCAGCTCAGGTCATGATCTCCAGTCGTGGGATCTGGCCCCACATTGGATTTCCCGCTCAGTGGGGAGTCTGCTTCTCCCTCTCCTCCTCTTCCCCCCTCATATTCTTTTTTCTCTCTCTTTCAAATAAATAATCTCTTTAATTAAAAAAAAGTATTTTAAAACATAACGAATATGATCATTTCACGATCCATAGACAACAAACATTCTAGATGGGTTAAATTCTTAAAATAGTGCAGGCTTAGATCTTGATGATCCTGGGCAATTAAGAAAAGTAAGACAAAAATGTACATATCATAAATGACACTGAGTGGGGGTGAGGAAGAAATTCCTTTGCCTTTCAGAATTCTTCTAGCTGGACTAAGAATCAAATTGACATGAAACAGGTTACCAAGAGAAATCAAATTTAATTATGGTGATATCTCTCCCTGAAGCAGGTTCTCTACCTAAATTCTTTTAGGCAGTTGTAGGGGGCAGTCAAAGTTTCTTCTTGAGTCTTCCAGGCTTTCATTGTTTTCAGATCGGCATAATCTGCATGCTGAAATAAATGGCACATCTTGGGGGCGGCCTGCCTTGGCTCCTACAAAGCAATTGATACAGTTCACTTTTTCATAATTTATGTTACTATGACATGGAATAATAACATTCAATAGGTTAGGAGAAAACTATTGAAACAGATATAAGTGATAATATATTTATAAACATAAAATAAAAATAACTCTAAATCAATTTTTAGGGACAAAACCGTTTAAGAAAATAGGAAAAATACACAGAAAGAAAGTTCACGTGGTTAATAAATTTAGAAGAAAAATGAAACTGTAAATAATAATTAGATGTCATTTCATATGCATCAGATTAACAAAAATAAGCCACACCAGTGTTAGTAAGAAATACAGGGAAATGAACACTCTCAAATATTGTGGATGAATGTGTAAGATGACAGAAATATTTTGGAGATAAATTTAACTGTATGTAGAGGCACCGGGGTGGCTCAGTTGTTAAGCATCTGCTTTCGGCTCAGGTCATGATCCTAGGGTCCTGGGATCGAGCCCCACATCGAGCTCCCTGCTCAGCGGGAAGACTGCTTCTCCCTCTCCCACTCCCCCTGCTTGTGTTCCCTCTCTCATTGTCTCTCTCTCTGTGTCAAATAAATAAAATCTTTAAAAACAAATTAACAGTATGTAGTAAAGGTGAAAGTATGCATACACTTGAGTAAAGCAACTCTGTTTCTTTGTATATATTATACTGTAGGATATTTCCAACATTGTAATACCATGGAACTTAAAAAAAAAAAGAAAAATTATGACATTATGGTATAGAGAAATGAGGCTCCTTATAATTGGAGGCATTCCAGCCTGCATAATAGTGTTCCATTCTTACCCCCAACCCTGATCCTAATTGCCTTACTCCTATCCCCACCCCCCATTCCCATTCCCACTCCCACCCCACTCCCACCCCTACCCCACTCCCAGCTGCCATAAGGACTGAGATCAATAGCTCAGCATACCTGTAAGTCATTTATTATCACAAAAGGCATATTATAGCAGGTCGATTAGAACACTAATGCAGAAAACTTCTTGTAAAAGGAGACATAAAAAGGATGTTCTTTATCTGTGATAACAAAAGTTAAAACGTTCACATGAAAATTTTTAAAAAGTTGCACTATATTAAAAGGATGGAATGTTATGTTACAGATAAAATATAGAGCTAGATTACGCAAAATACTGCATGAAAATGTTATACTGTAAGTCTTCTATATTTAAACACATATATAAAGTGAGACAATATATTTTAATAGCTCATTCATAATTATTACAGAAACAAAGTGTGTGCAAATATATGCTAAATTTATGTCATTAATAATCTTAAGTGAGAATGAGGACTGTGCCCTCCTGGCATTTAATCGACAGAAGGCAGAGATGAAGTTCTACACAGTGAGAAATTATAAAAATCTCTTGATTATTATCTAGGCCAAAATTTAAATACTAAACACAGTATTATTAGCTTTGGGTATCTTTTGTCATGATAATGCTGCATAACAAAACAACCCAAAACTTAATGGTTTATGCAGTAGGCAGAATAATGCCCCCACACCCTTCAAAAATGTCCAAGTCCTAATCTCTGGAATATTTTAGGTTACATGGCAAAAGGGAATTAAAGTTGTAGATGGAATTAAGGTTGGTCAACATCTGACCTTGAGATGAGGAGATTATTTTGGATTATCCAAGTGGACTCAGTGTAATCAAAAGGGTCTTTATAAGTGAAAGAAAAGCCAAAGAGAGAGAGAACCAGAGAGATTGCAGGGTGAGAAGGACCTGCTCTTGCTGGCTTTGAAGATGGAGGAAGAAGGCCAAAAGCCAAGAAATGAGAGTGCCCTCCAGGATCTGGAGAAATCAAGGAAACAGATTCTCTCCTAGATACTCCAGAAGGAACATAGCCCTGACGACATCTTGATTTTCACCCACTGAGATCGTTCTGGACTCCTGACCACCAGAATTATAAAGTAACAGATTTGTGTTGTCTTCAGCCTACTAGTGTGTGATAACTTCTTACAGTAGAACTAGGAAATTAATACAGTTTATAGCAAGATGAATTTTGTTTCAGTTCTACTTCAATTAGGCAGATTCTAAACTGGGCACAGCTGGATGGCTCTGTACATGAGGCAAGTTGTATTGGCTTGGTTTCAGGATTCGAACTGAATTCATGTGAAGTCATTACAACTCCAAGTGTTTTCATCCTAGAACCCAGGCTAAGGACACAGAGGCCACCTGGGCCATGCTCTTCTCAGAATAGGTGCACACAAAGTGCCAAGTCCAACCACACAAACACAAAATTTGAGTTTCTCTGAGAAGTAATTGAAAATTGGTTCTACCTTAATTTATTTAGGACTTTACCAAGAACTGTAAAGTCACTAATGGCAATAAAGCATGTTGTATTTGAGTTCCTTACACCACTGACCTCTATCCATCTGTATGTGCAACTGAAGGGGAACAGAATTTGTCACTCCAAAATATGCCTCTTTATCCTAGGAATTATTTTAGCTTGATTATTTTTAAGAAACAGCAGACAAAAGAAAAGCTCTAAAAATTGAGTAGAAGTTATCCTTTTGTAAGAAACATTTACACTTAAAAGGGAAATCTCCATTTGTTTTGAGGTCTCCCTCTCTGTTCCAGGAAGAGAAGGAGGAACCTACATCACTGGACATTCTTAACAGTGGAGAGGACAATGGTTTAAATCTCCATTAAAAACCTTACCCTCTTTGGGGAGCCTGGTTGGCTCAGGCAGTAGATCATGTGACTCTTGATCTCAAGGGCATGAGTTTGAGCCCCATATTGGGCACAGAGTTTACTACAAAACAAAACAAAACAAAACACAAAAACAAACCCCCAAAACCTTGCTCTTGTTTACTGTACTTTCCCTAATAACCTCCCATAACTGCTTCTCCTTTCCTCCTTCCACCCACCAACAACCTATTTTGTCTTTAGCTGGAGATATTATTTAAGACAGTGGGTGGTTTGGGCCACTTCAGAGAATTACTCAGTTTCCTCAGTCTCTCCCATGTATACAAGAGATATACATGTTATCAAACTTCTGTTTTTCTCCTGTGAACCTTTTTATTTCGGGGTGGCTCAGCCAAGAACTCAGTACAGTGAAGGGAAAATTATTTTCTCCCCCATACAACTGTCCTATTTACAGAGACTAACTTCTAACTTCACTAGATTTCTATTTCTTGTCATGCCTGAATATTGCACATTAAAAGACATTTGTCTTTATTACATATATGTATTATACATACTTGTGTGTATTATACATATACTTATCACATATATGTATGTATCACATATATACAATTGTTACATCTATTGCAAATTATTTTTTATCCTTTGTATTACAATTGGGATATTATACAGATTTTAGGTCTATTAAGAGTATATGCATGTAAATTCATAATTAAGAATTGCTTAAGGAAATGTTCAGTTTGAGAGGGATAGAGCCATTACCCTAGAGTAAAGCACACATTAATACAAAAAGGGCAACATCTTCTCCACACCTTTAAGATTTCCACCAAGAATTGCAACCGTGCCTTCATCATCTCAAAATGAAAAACAATATTACTCAATATCTTTATCAAAGAAGAAAATAGTTTAATTGCAAAATCAATTTTCTAAGGAATCTTGAGCTTTTTAAGATAAAGGCATCCCCAAAGCTGTTCCTATTTTGACAGAAATGGGTAAAAACACAACTGAATAAATATGAAGACTTACCTGTTTAAAATGTAAATCTTGAGAGCTTGCTCATAATCTGTGATCAGCGGCAACTAACCTTGAATGTTTTATCAGATAAAATTTATAAATATTGTCCATGTACAGTTCCTGAAATACAACTGACCATACATTAACCCAATGCTTCTCAAGGTGGGGTCTTCAGAACTGTAGTATCAACATCACTTGGGGACTTGTTAGACACACAAATTAGTGGGTCCCACCCCAGACCCACTGAACAGAAATACTGAGGATGAAGCCCAGCAATCTGTGTGTGTGTGTGTGTTTCTTTTTAAGATGTTAATTATTAGAGAGAAAGAGAGAGAGAGAGAGCACATAAGAAGGGGGAGGGGTAGAGGGACAAGCAGACTCCCCGCTGAGCAGGGAGCCTGACATGGGGCTCCATGCCAGGATCCCGAGATCATGATCTGAGCTGAAGTCAGATGCTTAAGTGACTGAGCCACCCAGGTATTCCCAATCTGTGTTTTCAAAGCCCTTTGAAAGTTTGAGAACAGCTGCTGTATTATTTTCAACAGTGGTTATACAGAGAAATTCATTACAGAGGCATTTGGATACAAAATGACTGTCTTTGTATCTTCCAAAGTTAGTGTCCATCCAGAGAATTCTATTCTTTTTTGATAGGAAATTACCATTTGCTAAGTCAGCACTTCATGCTCCTCTTATAATGACACAGAGCTACCTGAGTTTCCTCAAAAGCAGTATTGTTTTGCATGAGGATTATAAACTGTTACTATTTGAAGCATGACTTTATTCAGAAGTCCCTATGAAAAGGGTTAAAGCTGTATCTATAGGCATCCACCAAACAGAGGGAGGTCACAGAACACCATCATTACATGAAAACTGGAAGTGGTCAAAATTGTCCCTTTCCCTCTGAGAACCACTCTTCAGGTACTGCTGTTCTTTGAGTATCAGGCCTAGTGGGATCTCCTAATAAGCTATTTCTTTTACCTTTCCTTTTTACTTGGCTTCTGGAGAGTTGTAGTTATACCCAGAGTTCTTGGGTGATGAAATACTAGAGTTCAAAATTTCCCCTATATAATATGAGAGTTTTGGTCCACTGCAACAAGAAAGCTTATATGTTCTGTCCCAGGAATAACTTCAAGAGCAGAGCTGGGGTGGGTAGGGAGCCCCTTCCCAGGAGCTAAAATCAGCTCAGCCTAAAAAGGAAAAATAATGTGCTATGAAACATGAAATAGGCAGATTCAAGTTGTGACTTAGAATAACAAGGCTCTGGTTATCAAAAGAGAAGAGTATAGGGTAAGAGTATTAGGTTAAGAAGAATAGAGTAGAACATTTCTAGGTAAGTTCTGTTTTTTCTCATTAAAACTACCCCTACCTCTTCTTTCAATTAGATTATTTTCCCTAAATGCCTTCTATCTGTAGTCCCCAATAATTCTATTTAACTGGCATTAACTTGCTAGCACCAGCAACTCTACCCCAGATATCTAAAAATACTGCCCCACTTCTGAAAATTGAGTAAGCCCCTTACAGAGGCTTGTAAGGGTTGAGGGAGTAAAGATTCAAGAATCAGGTGGTTTTGAAATGATGCAGAAACACTGTCAGATATGACAAAATAGAGTTGATTTACAAAACCTGGCTCATAGTGAGTACTTAATAAATGCAAGTTAAATGAGAGGAATTGTTTAAGAAAGGAAATTTAAAAAGTGCTATGCAATATAACACAGATATGGGCAGAGCCACAATGTGGGCAAGAGCAGAGAAGCGAGGATACGAATTTGCCAAGAAAAGAAGAAAGGAATGTGGAAAGCGTTTTAGGCAAAAGGAACTGTTAGTCAGGGGTCCACTTCTGACACCATCTCCAGAATTCCATGCACTTGACCCCAAAGTCACACTGAATTTCTCACTGTTACTTAAAATATACCTAAGCTTTCTAAATATTGGCAAATTTTAAACCCCTCAGATGTTTGTAAATGCAGCCAGGAATGTAAGCCACTCTTTTGACTATGAAGTATGAAGATACCAGGGAGAAAAAGAAAAATGGCTGTTTCAGGAGATGATATATGGTTTAATATGATTAAAAATAGAAGTTTAAAAAGCAATTATATCTTCACAGACACACATAAAGGTAGGGAGTGGGTCATATGAAAGCATGTGGGGAGCTGGAACAGCAAGAGGAAACACCCTAAGGCAGGAACAAACTTAGCATGCTTATTTAAGAAGAGCAAAATGGTCAAGAACCAAGTGAGCCAGGGAAGAGAGTGGTAGAAACTTGGAGCTGAAGGGGTGAGCTGAGGCCAAAGCACACTTTGTGTGTCATGAGTAGCATGAGTATTCATGCTTGGAGTACTTCAGAGTGCCTTGTACATCATGGCAAAGACTTTTGATTTTACTGCATATATGATAGGAAGCTATTGAGTATTATATCATGCTATTTATGTTTTTAAAGATAATAGGGCCACTCTATGGGCAATAAGCAATATGTAGGCAAAAGAGAAGCAGAAAGACCAGTGAGGAGATTATTTTAGTAGTCCAAGTGAAAACAAAATGTGTGTTGGCTAGAATGGTGGTGGTGGTGTAAATTAGAACAGAAGTCTCACCGGAAAAGGGAAAGTCAATTGACCAAGAGAGTAGTAGAATTGCAGGAACTGGATTTTAGTCAGTTAGGGTCAGATACCTATATGAAAAGCAAAGGAAATTTCTAATCAGGGATTGTATACAAACAAGAGTAATAATTAATAACGAATGAGCTCAAATCTTAGGACAAGAACTAGAATGAGGCAGGCCTATAATTTTTTAAATCATACACAAAATATTTAGTATAAGCAGGCTTTTTAAATATTTTATTTATTTATTTATTTAGAGAGAGAGAGTAGGAGGAGGGGCAAGGGAGAAGAAGAGAATCTCAAGCAGACTCCACGCTGAGCACAGAGTCCCACACAGGGCTGCTTGAGATTCTCTCTCTCCTTCTCCCTCTGCCCGTCCCCCCCTTAAAAAAAGTGCACCCTGTATGACTACTTTCCAGGGAGAATTATTCCATCTAGTATATTCTACCAAATGCTAGTGACAGTGTTAACTTCATTTGGGCAAAGATTCTCTTTGTGTTATTGGTCCTGGTTTCCTCCCCGTCACCCCCCACACTTTATTAAAAAGATTAGCTTCCTTCTAGATGTCTAAATTTAATACAAATCTCCATCATAATGCATACCTACTTCCTATAGGAATCACTAATCATCTCCATGACTACAACAGCTCAAAGGACTTTCTAAATATCATTTTATGTGATAATGTTAAGTTCCCTAAAATGTGAGACAAAGAGTAGAGGCTATAGGCATAAATTGGATACACATAACCTAAAAATAGATGAAATGGACAGCATGTGGGAGATGAAAAAATTAGATACAATGCGGGCAGGTATTTGTGGAAAGGGTTCTCGCTTTATTGCTTGTGTCTATAGGTTTTTGGAAGGAAAGAGAAATTCTGCTAATTCATGATAGGAACTGACGAATAAAAGAGCTGGTGGGCTCTAATTTGAAATAAATGCCTCATGATTAAAAGCAATCAATCTAGACGTGAATGAAGGCCAGTTGTGAATGAAAGAAAGATGCACAGTTCACGTAAAAAACCTCAAAGGACTGTTCATCGAGTGCATAAATACTTGAGAGCTAGTGGGAAGAAGCCATCTGATGGTGTCTTTATTCGGACAATATATCCTTCATATATTGTCTGAAAATAAGAGGACCCCAGAAGGAGAAACAGGTTCATGACCAGAGAGTGTGGATCCCTGAAAGAGGGACAACACATAAAAGCAAAGAAACTCAAAAGAAGTTTCTCCCAACAGCTCAGCTCTTCTGCAACAAGGGGTGAGTAAGCATATTTCTTCTCTAATTGGGAAGCTTCCCAGTGAGAAGATCATGGATCTTATATCAGATTTTTCCATCCTTTAATCAAGGAGAAACATATTTTCTTCTATTCTCACTTAGGACTCCAGAAAAATTTCTTGAAGTATAGAATTGCTGAACTGGGACAGGTAAGAGTAAAGGTCCACTACAACATCCTCTATACGGAAAAGAATCCCGAAGCTCAGCTCACAAAGAAATGAATATGAAAACAATAGAGTTGCTTACAGATGACTTGAAGCCAGACTGCAGACTCCATGACCCCAGAGGTATTTTTCCATCTTTCTCTGAGCCCCATCTCAGCAAGTCATTAAAAGCCAAACTGGTATAAACAAACCACCACCCATGTCTCATTGACAGGTCTCTAAACTTGCTTTAACAACCATCAACAGTTTCTACCATGCTCATCCTCATCCATTCCAGCTTCCTGACCTTCACTCTGATGGACATACCAGGCTTAGAGTCACAGCACTTGTGGTTATCTCTTCCTTTCTCCTCTATGTTTTTTGCTACCCTCATTGGCAATGGTGCTATCCTTTTTCTGGTGGCCACAGAGCCATCACTTCACAGCCCCATGTACCTGTTCCTGGCCTTGCTGTTGGGGGCTGACCTCATATCTACTCTGGCTCTGTTGCCCAAGCTCCTCTGCCTCTTCTGGTTCAAAGATCGGGACAGAGCTGCCAATGCCTGTTTCATCCAGATGTTTTTCATCCCGATGTTTTTCATCCATGGAGCCTCTGTGGTACGATCAGCCCTACTTGTAGCAATGGCCTCTGACAGCTTCATGGCCGTGTGGGAGCCATTACGCTACAACACAATTCTGAGTCATTCCTTAGTTGGATGCCTGGGACTGGTGGCTCTAGCTAAGGGTGTGATTCTTATTCTGCCCATGCCTCTTCTACTTCAAAGGTTGAAATTCTGCCACGTGGTCTTTCCTCATACGTACTGTGACCACATGGCTGTGGTGAAAATGGCTTGTGGCCATACCAGACCTAACCATATCTATGGGCTCTTTGTGATTCCGCTCATGGTGGGACTTGATTTGCTGCTCATTCGCTTATCTTATGGACTCATGCTGCAGCCTGTGGTACGTCTTAACTCTCGAGATGCTACCTGCAAAGCCCTCAACACCTGTTCAGCTCATCTCTTTGTCATTCTTGTCACTTATGTGCCTGCACTCTTTTCATCTCTCACCCACCGCATAGGTCACAATATCCCACCTCATGCTCATGTTCTCCTTGCCAATTTCTACCTTCTTTTACCCTCAGTACTCAACCCTATCATCTATGGCATAAAAATGAAGGAAATACGGCACAAGGTGGCCAAATGCTTTTGCAGAAGACCTGCAGAGGCTGTGAGCATAGACAATATCCCCATGAGTAAATAAACAGTGAGGACAACTGACATTGCCTTTGCCCAAACATCCAAGACCCAGTTGTATGTCTGAATGAGATGTGGAGCAAATAGATCTGGAAGAGTGTTTGTGTGGAGTGGTTTCTTGTGTTTTGGCTTGTTCTGTTTTGGCTTGAACAAAGAACCAAGACGTTTGTGTTTTCATTGAGCTAAGAACTAAAAAGGAAGAGGCCCAGACAGCTCTTTCTATGTCTGTTTAACAAGAGTCCTCTTATGGCACGGGTCTCCTGATGACTTTCACACCTGTGTTCATGTTCATAAGCTACACACAAGATTTTTCTGTAAATGATTCAAAATCATCTTTCCTTGTCTGGGTAGAAAGTTTATATTTGCTTTGGTTTTCTATTTCTTATTTTTTAAATTCTGTGTCTATTTCTAAACCACCTTAATATGTAATAACTCTTCAGGAAATTGATCTTTTCAATAAGAATTATTTTTAATGCAATGGCAAGTCAACATATTCACAATACCAGTTGGATGATTGCAATGATGTAGATGCTTATAACAAAAATGAAGGAGATTAAAAAAGACATAGAGACTCAGAACGCAGGGACTATTGAAATGCATATCACAGAAGGTTTCATTGCAAGGGAAAACACGTGTCCAGATGACTAATTTAAAAATCTTCTGAGACCAGGATCTTTAAAAAAAAAAAAAAGTATATGTTAACAGGAAACTACCTGTTCCTCAAGTGATATTCCACGGTGACTCAGATCATGCACAAAGACCAAATTATGATGATGCTTTGCCATGCTGAACTACTTAAATCATTGTAGTGATTTCTATCCAGTCATTTTAAATACATAGTTATCATAGGGCCAATTGCATAATGTAATAAGGCAAATACAAGATTGGATAGTTAGGCAGAAATGACCCCATTTCTGACAAAAGTTAAAATGAATCCATAGGGTAGGAACTACTAAAAAATAAGATAGTCACAGTTTTGGGATGCCTGGGTGGCTCAGTCTGTTAAGCATCTGCCTTTGGCTCAGGTCATGATCCCAGGGTCCTCTGATCAAGCCCCGTGTCAGGCTCCTTGCTCAGCAGGAAGCCTGCTTCTCCCTCTGCCTTCCCCTTCCCCTGCTTGTGCTCTCTTTCTCTCCCTCTCTCTCTCTCTCTGACAAATAAATAAATAAATAATTTAAAAAAAAGATAGTCACAGTTTTAGCACAATTTTCAAGTTAAACAATTTTGATTATTGACTATAAAGTCAGAAAAAAGAATCCTATATTTCTAAATCTTTCTTAAATCTCTACCCCTGTGTTTGAGATTCTTAAAAAGAAATCAGAGAAAGACATGTATCATATGACCTCACTGATATGAGGAATTCTTAATCTCAGGAACAAACTGAGGGTTGCTGGAGTGGTCGGGGGTGGGAGGGATGGGGTGGCTGGGTGATGGACATTGGGGAAGATATGTGCTACGGTGAGCGCTGTGAATTGTGTAAGACTGTTGAATCACAGATCTGTACTTCTGAAACAAATAACGCAACATATTTTAAGAAAAAAGAAAAAGAAGAAGATAGCAGGAGAGGAAGAATGAAGGGGAGTAAGTCAGAGGGGGAGACGAACCAGGAGAGATGATGGACTCTGAAAAACAAACTGAGGTTTCTGGAGGGGAGGAGGGTGGGGGGATGGGTTAGCCTGGTGATGGGTATTGAGGAGGGCACATTCTGCATGGAGCACTGGGTGTTATGAACAAACAATGAATCATGGAACAGTACACCAAAACAAATTATGTAATATATGGTGATTAACATAACAATAAAAAATTTAAAAAAAAGAAGATATGACACTGGGGATAAGAGTTGTGTATGTATGTTCTAAACCTAGCCAGGACTTCTGACCAGTCCTGACCTCCTCTCTACTCTGCTTAGCTCGCCCATCTATAAACCTTAAGAACATCTTCAATTCATGTGACCTTGACCGAGAGAACCCTCGGTACTAAATATTCCTTTTCCTTTAGTTTTCCCCGGTCTTGTCTAGCCCTCAGAGTAGGAAGAGGCTTACCAAACAGGGGGGAATATCATATTACCCCTATAAGAAAAGAAAGAAACCATTACCTCCAGTCTATTCTGCTATTTATCTCTCTTAGTAAACAAATTTCTTAATTCATTCTTAACTATGAAAGTGTTTTTCTTATGAAGGATGTGTTGGGGGAAGTTTAGCCTGGGGGAAGGAAACAGAGTAGAGTCAGATAATTAATCTATGGTGGTTTCCCTGTGCCTTTGTGTATTTCATAACCCAGATTTCCCACTGAAGGGTGGAACGTAGAGAGAGGATTTATGCTTGACACTGACTTTTGGCCACCATCATGATCAGCATGTCAGAGTTTAAAAAATTAAGCAAATAAAGGAATGAGTATTCTACTGTTATCAATATAATATTAATGATCGAGAAGAATGGTAACATTCAAACCTTGGATAAACATGTGAGGATACTGGATAGTAAGAAACCATAAAGTTCAGGGCAATAGCTAAGGTTGAGGTAGTTCTGTCCTAGAATAGGAGTGAATGGAAGAGTCTTGTCTTATGTTTCTGACATTCTATTAATTTCAGCAGACATACCATCTGTTGAAGTGGCTCTGTGCTAGTTATTCTAGGTATTTTTATATATAATAGCTCATGGAACCATTTCTACTCTAACTCAAGTTGTGTAATAATATCCATTTTGCAGATAAAGTTACAGAAGCTCAACTTCTTTATAATTTCCCCATAATTATGCAGGTAGTAATAATGCTTGGAGAATTTTATTTACATAAGGAACTGGTCTGAACAGATGCATGCTTTACTTAGTTGAATAGTGTCTGCCAAAACTCATGTTCACCAAGAACTTCAGAATATGAACTTATTTGGGTCTTTTCAGATGTAATCGAATTAAGATAAGGTTATACTGGATTAGGGTAGGACTTAATCTAGTGACTGGGGCCTTCATAAGAAGAAGGAAATACGGACACAGAAAAACACAAAGGGAAGATGATGTGAAGAAACAGAAGGGAGAAAGCCACATGATGAAAGAGGCAGAGGTTGGAGTGATGTGTCTTCAAGCCAAGGAACACCAGGAATTGCCAGCGCTCATCAGAAGCTAGGAGACAGGCAAGGAAAGACTCTCCCCTTCAATCTTCAGAGGGAATGTGGCCCTTTGGACCTAGTGCTTCAAAACTATGAGAGGAAAAAAAATGTTTTAAGAGACCTACTTTGTTTTTGGTTTTAAGTTTTTATTTAAATTTGAGTTAGTTAACATACAGTGTTATATTAGTTTCAGGTGTACAATGCATGATTCAACAATTCTACACATTACTCAGTTCTCATCACTATAAATGTGCTCTTAATCCCCTTCACGTATTTCACCCATCCCACCATCCACCTCTCCTCTGGTAACCCTCAGTTTGTTCTCTATAGTTAAGAGTCTGTTTCTTGGATTGGCTCTCTCTCCATTTTTTCCCCCTTTGCTCATTTTTTTGTTTCTTAAATTCCACATATGAATGGAAATCATATGGTACTTGTCTTTCTCTGACTTATTTTTCTTAGCATTTTACTCCCTAGCTCCAACCACATCATTGCAAATAGCAAGATTTCATTCTTTTTTATAGCTGAGCAATATTCCATTATATAGGTATATAATATCTTCTTTATCCATTCATCATTCAGTGGACACTTGGGCTATTTCTATAATTTGGCTATTGTAGATAATGCTGCTATAAGCATCAGGGTGCATGTATCCCTTTGAATTAGTATTTTTGTATTCTTTGGGTAAATACCTAGTAATGCAATTGCTGAATCATAAGGTAGTTCTATTTTTTTTTTAATTTAAATTCAATTACCCAAAGTATGGTACATTATTAGTTTTTGATATAATGTTCAATGATTCATTAGTTGCGTATAACACCCAGTGCTCATCTCATCATTTTTAACACTTTGAGGAACCTCTGTAATGTTTTCCACAGTGGCTGCACCAGTTTCCAAAGAAGACACACATGTGGCCAACAGACCCATGAAAAGATACTTAATATCACTGATCATCAGGAAAATACAAATCAACACTGTAATAAGATACCACCTCACAGCTATCAGAATGGCTAAACTCAACAACAGAAGAAACAACAGATATTGGCGAGGGTGTGGAGAAATGAGAAGCCTCTTGCCCGGTTGGGAATGCAGATTGCTGCAGTGACCTAGACTGTTTTAAGCCCTAAGAAACAAGTGCACATATGAACTATTACCAGTCATTAGCTGACTGGAATGTTTATATTATATCTTTATTTTAATGTTTATATTTCATGTAGTATATTTTGGTGATCAGGTGAAAAAGAGCTACAGTAAGAAAGAAAAAATGCATATACTCTTTCCTCTAATAATCACATTTCTACTTCAATAATACCTGTCATATGCAGGGGAAAAATGGTCAGTATAACAAGATGCTCATAAGACTTTTTTAAGAAACAAACATCAGTCCATCATTAGGTGACTGTTGGAATAAATGTTGACAATCATATGAAGGAATGCTCAGGAGTCACAAAGGATAAAATAGGTCTATTTTTGCTGATAAAACACAATTGCTAAGAAGTAACACTAAGTAAACACATTTAAACATTTATAGGGTGTTCTCACATGTGTAAATTATAAACATTAATTCAATTTTGCCCGCAGAAGTTATTTCTTGTTTAATTTTCACTATAAAACTTTTTCTATAGAAGACATGTAGACATCTATCTTAAGATGCATTTTCTTGGGGTGCTCAGGTGGCTAAGTCAGTTAAGTGTCTGCCTTCAACTCAGGTCATGATCTCAGTGCCCTAGGATTGAGCCCCACATCCCTCCCGCTCCCTGCTCAGTTGGGAATCTGCTTCTCCCTCTCCCTTTCCCACTGCCCCTCCCCCGCCCACTTGTGCCCATACTATCCTCCCTCTCAAATAAAGAAGTAAATAATATATTTTTAAAAAGATGGAACTAATGAATCATTGAACACTACAACAAAAACTAATGATGTACTATATTTGGCTAACTGAACATAATAAAAAAAAGATGCATTTCCTTAAGTTCACTTAGAAATTAAATAAAAATTAGAATATTCTATCATCAAATTTATAGTGGTACTCAACTATAGCATATATTTAGATATCAGTGACTCAGTCCTACTTTTCAGGATTCTAAGTTATCCAGAAAACAAGAACTGATTATATTCGAATGGGCAAAAGTGTCCTAATGTTATTGTGTTATTAATATGTTATTAAAAGTAATATGTTTAGAACATCTAAACACAAAACAATTGGTGTTCCCCTTAATACTGCATTTGAGCAAATGGCAGACCATTCAAATAAAATACAATTGAAGGAGACTTGATACAAATTGAAATTTTTCTTTTCACCTGTCAACCATTGCTTAAACTTTCTCTCGTCAGATTGTAGGCATGTAGCTCAGTAATCCGAAGTGGAACTTCCCTAAAATCAGACCACCTCTGAGACAGCTCTGCTACATGTGACTGGTATCCACAGCCCACAGTTCACAGCAAAATCTCTTGAAGTGTGATGGAGTTTCCTTCCGTTGCTGTCAGCAGGGTTTTGCATGACTTGTTTGACTTCACTTCTATCCTTTTATTAACTATTTGAATTAGTGTTTATTTTTTTATTTTTATTTTTTATTGTTATGTTAATCACCATACATTACATCATTAGTTCTTGATGTAGTGTTCCATGATTCATTGTTTGTGCATAACACCCAGTGCTCCACGCAGAATGTGCCCTCCTTAATACCCATCACCAGGCTAACCCATCCCCCCACCCTGAATTAGTATTTAAATACTCAATTTCTGTTCTCTGTCCTGAAAACATTTGAGAAAGTATCAAATCTATAGCTTCTTCTGTTGAACTATAATATAAAAATGCTGAGAACTTCCTAATAGTCCCCAAAATGATAACAGGACTTTTTTTTTTTTTTTTGCATTAAACTGTAAACCTTAAGCAAACAAACAAACAAACAAAAGAAAGCAATGTCTGTCAAAAGCTGAAGAATTGACCACTGGAAAAGGAGGTCCTCCATTGGTGGCACATATTCCAAGTATCAAACTCTCAGATTTATGTATGTGTATATGTATACAGACAGACTGGAGTATTGACCTGTTTGATATAGTTACTGACTTGTAAGACTCCAAGACCAAACAACATGATATTTTAAAAACAATCAGGCAAACTTCAACAAGAGACACACAGGAGATTAATAGCTTTGGTTTGCTAATATGAACTCAATAAGCTAAGAAGTTGTAAAGATGCTAACATATTCTTAGGTGTATTGATCTATTAAAACAGCCAGCCACATGACTGAAGTTTTAAGAACAGAACTTCAAAGCAGTGGTACTTAAGTAGAGCAGAAAAACTCACCTAAATATCCATTTTTAAAAAAGATTTTATTTATTTATTTGACAGAGAGCACAAGTAGGTAGAGCGGCAGGGAGAAGCAGACCCCCCACCCAGCAGGGAGCCCGACGTGGGGCTCGATCTCAGGATCCTGGGATCATGACCCAAGCAGAAGGCAGCCGCCTAGCCAACTGAGCCACCCAGGCACCCCACCTAAATATCCATTTTTAACTCATAGTAGGTATGTTTGGAAAAAGCGTATTCAGCCTCATAATATGAAATTGTGTGTCACACAATCAGAAGTGAACTATTTAAACATACAAACTAAACAGGCTCACAAAGCTACATTTGACACTTCAGATAAGAATAAAGAAAATGACCAAGTTTCCCACAAATGCCTGTGCTCCTGCACACCCATGGGAGACACTCAGGAGAGGCTTGGAGTGGTGCTTTCACTTCTGTCAAAATGGAGCATGAGCTCCACATGGCTCAGGTTCACAACCAAAGGAGAAGGTAGAAAGCACTACAGGAAAAGGACCCCTTCAGTGAAAGAAGAAAAATGGTCTTTCTCAGAACTACCAGACAGTGAGGGGAACAGGGTGATCAAAGGAAGGGCACTGCCAGCTTCATTTGTCTCTATTCCTGGGTCTGTTTCACAACATTTGAGTTGGAGGAGAAGGCACATGGATAGGAAAGTGTGATTTACCAAAGAAACAAAGTAGAAACATCCAGGAATGAATGAATAAAAAAAACAAAAAAATAAAGAATATGCCTGTTGGCTGATGTCAAAGGGGAGGAAAGCTAACTTGTAACTGGCAACAGCAAAGAAAGGAAATAAAAAACAAAACAAAAAAACCTGCTGCAAGTAAAAGAAGAAAACTAAGTAAGTATCTAGGAATATGGATGGGAGAGTCATCACTGTGAGAAAGGGAACTATATCCAGATGCTTGTATTTATGCATTAATATTTTAATATGTAAGGTAATTATGAGTATATATAACAGATATTTAAAGGCTTGACTTCGGGAACTGACACCACGTTGAAGTAGATGGACAATTTTACATCCTGTTGTGTATCCTACCATATTTGATTGCCTTTCCGAGTACATGTATTATTTTAACAGCAACAACAGAAATTGGGATAGCAAACATAAACAACATTCTTTTTTTTTTTTTCATAAACAACATTCTTATTTAGTTCTGGGTGAAAAAGAAAACTCGGAGAAAAATAAGGATTGAGGAGAACCATGCACATCATTAGAAACTCTTTTTAGGAGCCCTTCAAAATATTTTTAAGGATTATTTTTAGGGAATATCTGCCCAGGTTACCTAAGTTCACTTTAACTGTGGAAATTGAGTTATCATAATAAAGATAGATGACTTTGTTACTAAAAGTTAGAAAATTCAGATAATAATTCTGTTGGATGGGCTCAAGATGTGAGCTCCCTGTTAATCTCAAAGTCAGTCCACAGGCCTCCTGTGAGTCCTCAGTCGTGTGGACTGTTTCAGTAGATAATCCCCATGCCAATTCCTAATGCCCTTGGTCCCACTTCCTATTCAGCTACTGGTGCTGTGACCAGTTCCAGGCAGGTGTAATCAGATAGTGAGCATCAGGTCACACCTAGTACCTGGAGCTCCTTGCCATGGGACTTCGCCAACTCCATGGCATGGGACAGCCCAGCCAGCAGCTCTGCTGCCATGTGTATACAACCACGAATTACTGGGGTTGAGGACGTGAGCCCCACAGGAGCCTTGAGCTCCATAGGAGCCATTGGGTAGAATCCTCTCAGCTCTCGGGGATGACAATTCTTAAATGCATTTCCTAAGACTCTTCAGCTGGTCCTGGCAGCGTTGGACACCAGTCTCCACTAGTCCTCCGTAACTGGATAAAAAAATTCCCTGTATTGGCTTTTCCTCTTTTCAGTTTTCATTCCACCTGTTTTTCACACCACACCTCCTGTGATCACTTTTCTAAATAAGGCGCTAATATGCAAGCCTTTGTCTTAGGCCCTGCTTTCTGGAACACCCAGCATATACTCCTCAGTGGTGAAAACTCCAGGTCTTCTGCCCTAGTACCTCAGACTCCAGTGAGAGTTGTTGCCTGCTTAAGAATTTTTTAGGAGTTAATTATACACAAAACCATTATATAATCATTTTGTTATAATAATCTGTAATTTATCTGGGGGTTTAGGACATCTCCAGGCAGAAATCCCTCAGGAAAGATAATGAAAATGAAATGGATTCAACATTGTTTCAGCCTCCAAAGACCTGACAGCCAAGCAGAAAGTGATTTAAACTTGACCAAGATAACAAAACATATGAACATTGTTCTGATTTTTGCATGGCTAGGAACAATTCTATAGGGTGAAGGGTAAACTAGTCAGTTGACATGTTTGTAAACATAACAACACTGCAACCAGTATTAAGGTTAACTAGCTGCAAGCTTATGAACTCCTTGCTTGCTGACATGAGGCCTTGCTCTGTAGCAGAACAAATTTACTCTCCTTGAAATTTGCAGACAACCAGCCTTGAGGAATGAAGGACCAGAACTTTCCCAGAAGATAAGTCCTGACTATATTCAAAAATAGCTGCCAGGGACACCAGAGGGTCCATTCAGATATCCACATGAGAGTAACTGCCTGCACACCTCCTTCTCCTACACAGAGCCCCCCAACTTTTCCCCAAGCCTTCCCTTTAACACCTTCTGGTTGCACCTGGACAGGGAAGATGTCTTTGAGACATTAGTCCACCAACTTCCCAAGTTGCCGGCTTCCTGAAAAAGCAACCTTTCTCCCCACCATCACTTGTCTATCTGGTATGGATTTTCCAAGCAGCAAGCAGCCAACCCTGAGTTGGGAATCAGTACTGTGTCGCATATCATCATCTGGCACATTTACAGCAAGGCCACAGGAGAGAAATCAAGCTCATCCTGCAGTAAGAACAATCAACCACAGATTAATAACACTTGTGAAGAAGGAAAAATGCTCAGTGAGAAAGGCAGACATAGTCAGGCTTCCTGTGGTGGCTTCTTCGATTTTCTAGTTCCCCAAGTTTTCCCAGAGTCAGCTGCTACTGCCAGGGTTCCCCACACATTCTCCCAAATGTATAGTGTTCAAGACTTAATAAATTTTTAGCCCACAATATCAGTGCAACAAAGAAAGACTTCTCATGTTTATAGAACAGCTCACCAAAAAACAGAAGGAAAACTATTTGCAGCAGGTGGATTCCCTTCTGTACCCGAAATCCTTTCAAATCAGATGAAAAGGAAACCACTCTCAGATCTCAGCGAAACCTAAGCCTCCTGCCATCACAGCTCCTCAGATGATGAGTGCCTCAGGCCTGTTCACTCTCTGGTACTTATTTGTCAATTAAATTATTAATCATCAAACCTTGTGCTCAGGGTTTTGTTTTGGTTTGAATTGTGTCTATGTTTTGTGGAGGATTCAATGTCTGACCTTGGTACTCCTTTCAGACAGGCGGGACTCTGCTCCTCACCCTCTGCTCCTGATTCTTCCATTCATAGAAAAGACACTTCCGATTCAATCCTCATTTTTTTGCCTTGAAGGTTGTGCCCCTTATTTCAAGTTCTGAAATATCCTACCTTTCTCAGTCCTTGTTACTGAACTGTTCAGGCTACTGGAAACATTCATTTATTATTTCCTACAGCAGGCACAACACTCTAAAGAAGTTTCATTCATCTCCCTCCAGTTGAAGTATCGTAAGAGTTCCATCTAAATAGTGGCCACGTGGCATTAAGGATAGGCATATTTTCACTGAATTTTGCCTCATATACAAGTTCTACAATAGGATGAAAACACTAGAATCTTTCTGCTTTCAAGCTCCATGCAGCTTCTAGTACTTGCCATTACAACCACATTAATTCCCTAGAGAAGAAAGAATATCCTCTGAATGTAATGAATTCCCACATCTGGGCACAGGATCTGACCTCCACAGCTGCCATGAGTACCTGTTCAGGACTTCTCCCTGGACACCCACAGAAACTGCCTTGCAGAGGTTTGTAATCAATGAGTTCCAGTATAAAACAGACTTTTACAACTAAAACCACTAACGGGACATTCTCAAAAGTTCTCCTTGTAAGAGAATCTTGCCAAACAGGGAATTAGTTGAGAGAAGCAGGAGAGGTGACTCTGGGAGTTTTTACAAGTATAAAATTAGGTCAAATGTTTTTAAACCTTTAGTCTCAGGAGCTTCCATTTTTTCCTTTTCCTCTGAAATGTCTCTGAGTGTTACAGATTATATCTCCTATGCATATTCCTTGGTTCTTCATGGAGACAATAAAGTCTTCTACCCACAGGTAAAGCCAGCCAGCAAAGAAAATAACATAGTAACTACAAATACTATCTTGTACTTTCCTTGTCCCTTCTCACTGTCCCCAGTCTGCACCTCCACTTCTCCTTAAACACTCAAATACAAATGCACACTCACACCCAACACACCTTGGCTTTGCATGGCATGTTGGTGGGCAAGTCATTCTTTCTTTTATGTTGCCTGCATAGGAAACATTCCACCTTATTTCACGTGTGTTCAGCAAGTGCTGTTATTTGGAGTCCTTTTACAAACATGATCACATATAATTTGCCCAACCAACATGTCAGTATGGAGAGACTGTATCACTACCTTCATTTCAAAGGGGATGATTGTCTTACTTCGGAGTTACTGAAAACAAGGAAGTCTCCTGTGACTTAGCCTCTGTATCTAAGGATTCTGGTAGTCAGTCTGACCACATGACACATTTCTGCCACTTGAAAATTTGCCCAGAAACTGTTTCCATTTAACATTTTTTCCTCATACCCACCAGTGCTGGATGATCAGACAAGCTTCTGACCATGGACAATGGTAATGGGCTCCTTCTCCCAGCACCCATATTTGGTCAGTTTGTCCCAAAACTCCTTGGCTTTCACTGCATAAATAATAGGATTGAGCATTGGAGGTACAAGGAAGTAGAGGTTTCCAAGAATGGTGTGCACATGGGGTGGAATTCTCCTGCCAAAGCGGTGAGTGAGAAAAGAGAACAGTGAAGGTGTGTAAGAGATAAGCATAAGCATAAGCATAACACAGATATATGTGGTACAGTGTTGACTGCTTTGTGGTGGGCTTCTTTAGAAGACAGTCACAGAACAGCCCAGATGATAAGCACATAAGAGGAGGCAATAGCTGAGATGTCTAGCCCTGCAACCAACAAGGCCACCACCAGACCATATATCCGGTTGACTGTGGTGGCCACACACACCATCTTCACCACAGCCATGTGCTCACAGTAGGTGGTCGGGATGACATGATTTGCATGAAAAGGCATGTTCTGGAGGAGGACAGGCATGGGCAGAATGAAAAAGATGGCTCTCACTAAACTGAGTAGGCCAATGAGCCCAATGTGACTATTGGAAAGAATGATGGCATAGCACAGGGGCTCACAGATGGCCACATAGCGGTCAAAGGCCATGGTCATCAGGATGGCAGACTGAAAGGCAGATATGGAGTGGATGAAGAACATTTGGACCAGACAGCCCACATAGCTCATCTCACTCTGGCCAAACCAGAAGATGCATAGCACCTTGGGAATGGTGGTAGTGGACATGCCCAGGTCTGTGAAGGCCAACGTGCAGAGGAGAAGGAACATGGGCTTGTGCAGGGAGCGCTCTGTGCAGATGATGAAGATGATGGTGCAGTTCCCAAGAATGGTGACAAAGTACACGGAAGAGAAGGGGATAGAGATCCATCTGTGTTTGTCCTCTATCCCAGGAATGCCTTGGAGAATGAAGAAAGGAGGATGACCCAGGGAGGTATTGCAAACGGTCATGGTGTCACCTGGTGCAGTTCCTGAGAAGAACAATAAAATCCTTCATGAGCCTCAAACGTAAAAGAATCAAGGGTTTCAAAGTGGAAAGCAAAAGGTGGAGTGCTTAGATACACAAAAATTTTTCTGAAATCAAGGCGATATATCTTCCATATCATAGTTGAATATTATATGCCTTATTATATAACATACTGAAGTATTCCATAATAATAATGTGGTCTTCCAACATTAATATCTCACAGAATATATTCATTTGGAATAGTTTTATTAAGGATGCACTTAATCATTGTTCGCATATAAAGCATGTCATTAAGTATATGAAAATATATTTTGTGAATTTTTGAATGTGTCTCCACTTGAAGAAGGGAACCTGAAGAATATGAGACAAAAAATGGATAGATATACCATGAAAAATGACAGAATATCTAATACCACTTACAGTAAACATAAGATGAAATAGGTCAACAAAAGAGCTTTCCACGAATAAAATAGCTTAAGTGCTTAACAGAATTGTTCACCAAACCTTGAAGGATCCACGTTTGCAGCACATAAGGGACTTGCAGGGACCTCTGATGACAACTGTTCTATGAGGAACAAAGGGATCAGGTGACAGGCTTCTGGGCACCTGAGACTAGGCTGCCAGAGTGGGCCTGTGAAGCGCACCAAACCAGGAACCACTCACCTGAATGTGAGGCAGAGGGTGGGCAGCTGGGCCCAGACAACTTCTTCAAATGTGTGTGTCTGAGTGTGGACAGCTGTCTGTAACTGTATGTACATGCACAGCATGGCTCCTGGACAACACACTCAGGGCCCTGCCTGTCCCCCTCCTCACTCTTGGGCCCCGAGAAGCCCTGGTGTGGCCATCTAAGTCACCTAAGGAAAGGCCCCCTGGGTGCCCAGAATTAGCTCTTTGCCACTCCCTCAGTCCCGAAAAACACACAGACCAGTCACCACTGCTCTTATGCACGAACTTGACCCTAGGGGTTTCCCTGAGCTCCCAGGAGATGGGGCTGGTTGACCCCAGGGGTTCTGGGCATGTTGCAGTCTTTGGCAGTCACGGAGGAGCCTGTGGAAAGAGGGTGAAGTTAAAGCTGAATCTGGAACTAGATTAGGGTCTGGGAGCTTGTATCCTGAAAGCCCTCTTTCCCAAGTGAGTGTAGGTGTGGGAGCTTAGCCGTGCCTTACTCCGTGGCAGGGGTAGTCATGGTCCTGAAGGCATCAGAGGTACTGCGCTGTCAACGTCTAGTGCGTTGGGGTCCCTGGGTAAGGGTCGCGAAATCACCGGGACACAGGGGATGCAGAGCAAAGGCAGCTGCATGCTGTCGTTTATTTTCCACACGGTTATATACTTGCAGCAATCAGATAAGCATAACAATATGTACCTTCACACATAATGGGATTAAACTAACATCTTTGAAGAAAGATACACAAGATTTATCAAGAACAGCATGTATTCTGTTTATGTTTGCAGAGTTAAAGAATTCTCCCAGCCACCCTTCTTCAAGGAACAGTATGTTCTTGTCCTAAGGAGGAACGCCTCTAATCTAGGCAAGAGCCACTTCCTGCTGATCCAGGCATTCAGAACTTGCAACATGAGATAAGGGGAAGAGAACATTTTCTCCTCCTTGCTCAGGTTTGCCTGGCTTTCCTAACTCTCACTGCAGTCCTTGAATGACCCTGGCTCGCAAGGGGCCTGCAAGCCTATGCCATCTCATTTCCCCCTTTTTTTCTTTTGTTTCAATAAAAGTGCCTTCCAAAGGGTGGCCATAGAATTCTGGGACGGTTTTACATAGCAAAAATGTAGCAGCGTAAAGCATAAGATAACAACTAGCAACACAATGCCCATTCCTCCAGCAGTATGCCCTAAACTCTGAATGATACCTTTTGGGTCTAATCCCTCAAGTTGTTTAAGGAACAAGTCTGCCAGAGTGGCAGCATCTTCAGTCTCAAATGGTCTACCAAAGATCTCCTGAATATTTGTGTGCAGATTATTGATCATGTCAGTCGCTGACGAGTTACCTTCTAAGTACCTTTGGATAACGCTCCAATCATGCTGTGACTTATTATATTTTAAATTGGTAACACAAAAAGTCGTAGAATTCCAATCGCAACGAAGCCAAATTTGCCTCTCTAGTGTCAATACCTTCTTCCCTAACCAGCCCACTGTCTGCCTAAGGACATCTATTTGTGTTTGCAAGCGAGTATCAATCATGGTTTGGGAAAGCCAAAGGTCTCGGGAATCACGGTGCCAATTTTCCACGAAATGTTTGGTTTGCAGAGAAGTATGTAATGCTATACCAGATACCGCGGCCAGCGCGGTAACTGTAATCAAACTTAAAACAACCGCTACAATAATGCCAACAAAACGTTTTGTACGTTTCAGCATCTTTTTGAAAAACTCCAAAACTAAGGCGTCCTCGGGATTTTGAGCCCATGGTCGTTCTAGATTTACCGGAAGCCAAATGTGAGAACGCTGTTGCAAAATCATAATATCCCGGTTCAAATTCTATAGAACTATTAATACAAGAGTATAGTCGACATTGGGTACAGTTAATTCCATTATCAAAGCTAAAATTCCCTATCAGAAATAGATATGGCAAAGGTACACAAGCAGTTACATTCATTTCTTTAGAAATAGTGAAATTATAAGTTGATGCAGAGTTCGCTGTGCCAGAAAAAGTTCCATTGTAAATTCTAACAGTCTTAAGCGCAGCTGCAATTTTCCATAAGTGCGTTTGAATATGATCAGGAAATTTCTGATGTGATATACGAGGGTCTGCGATGCCGCCATCTCCCCACCAAGCTTTTTGATTTGTCCCCAGGTAGGCAACGCAGTAGCAAATGTTTGCCGACGGCGACGCCTTCCCCCCAGGTTTAAGTGTGCCATGGCCTGTATTGGAAGTTCATCCTGGTTTGGATTCCCCATCCGTCATCTGGTGGGATACGGAGCCGTGCGAATTGGTCCTCGACCGGATCCATCTCGCGGGGAGCCAGGAACAGGTCCGTCCATCCTCTGTGGAGACATAAGCATAACCCTTCCCTCTATAAAGTAATAGCCCTGGTTGCCATTCTGCATCGGCAACCGGTTTAAACCATATATATTCATTTAACGGAGGAGGAGCCGCCTCTCCTTCTATGAAATGCTTTTCAGCTCGGGAAAGAATATCTCCCTGCAGAAGATTCAAGAAATTCAGTGTAAGTAGTGCCTGTATCAAAATAGAACGCGCATTAGATTGAGTGAATGATAATATATGATCCTTTTTCCTCCTTTTTAATTTTTTAATTTGCAACTTTAAAGTACTATGCGCACGTTCCACAATAGCCTGTCCTTGGGGGTTGTACTCAATGCCTGTTTTATGTAGTATATCATACTGTTCACAAAAGGTTTGAAATTTTTTGCTGCTATATGCAGGGCCATTGTCTGTCTTAATAGTAGATGGTAAACCCATCACAGCAAAAGTTTCTAATAGATGAGTGATGACATGTTGTGCGGTTTCACCAGCTTGTGCAGTAGCCCATATGAATTGAGAATATGTGTCTATTACAACATGCACATAAGATAATCGACCAAATTGTGTCACATGAGTAACATCCATTTGCCAAAGTTCATTGGCATATGTTCCTCGGGGGTTTACCCCAGCCTTTATAGTGCGCAGATGTAAAGGTCTACAGATTGGACATTGTTTTACAATATATTTTGCCTGACGGTATGGAATTTTATATTGAACATGTAATCTGCCGGCATTGGTGTGTAATAAATTATGTTCCTCCTCCGCAGATACAAAAGACACCAAAGCGTCCACTTGAGCATTACCATGTGTCAATGAACCAGGAAGATTAGTATGGGAATGAATATGAGTCACATAAATACGGGCATTCCGATTCCTTAATAAGGTTTGTAGGAGCAAAAATAGGTTGAGTAAACTAGACTTTGGTGAATGTACCACAGCAGTGCATATATTTTTAAGGACTCCTACAGCATAAGCAGAATCGGCGAGGATGTTTACAGCAGAGGAAAAGTCTTTTAACACCTGGGCAATAGCAAATAATTCATTTTGTTGGACTGAATTAAAGTCTGTATACTGAACCCAATATTTGGAAGAGGTCCAGTAAGCACTTTTAGTTTTTGAACCATCAGTAAAGACTGTGGGTGCATCAATTAGGGGTTGATCACTGATGATATCCTGAATAACAAACTCTTGTTTACGAAAGCAGTCCCATAATTTCCCTTTGGGAAAGTGGTAATTAATTTGACCAACATACCCTGCTAGAGCAATTTGTAGTTCTTCCATATTTCGTAACAAAAATGAAAATTGATCCTTGGACAAGGGGATAATAATGTCCATAATGTCATAACCAGTTATAGTGACAGCCCTATCTCGGGCTTGTTCTATTAGATATGCTATTTGAATACCATATGGAGTAATATTTTTTGAAAAATGATGTTTAGTATAGATCCATTCAATGGGTAACTCATTTTGACCGAGTATAGCGGTGGGATATTGCCATGTATTAAGGATGTATAATTTTAAAGGTAATGAGGGATCAATCCGGGTCAAAAAGGCAGATTTGATTTTTTCCTCTACAATTTCTTTTTAGGTGTCCTAATTGACCACAACCAAAACACTTCATGTTATCTAACTGCTTAGATTGTAAGGAATGCCAAGTAGTGGCCATGGTTTCAGCAAACAACTGCATCTTTCGACTTTCTGATGTTACATCCTTACAGGCCTTCATAAAAGTATTAATGTCTCCTGTATCCTTAATAGGTAATATAACTCTCTTACAATCCTCATTAGCATTCTCATATGCTAGTAACCTCAACAACTGTTGTCTAGCTTCCTCTCCAATAACAGTTCTTTCCAAAGTCAGTTTTAATCGTGATAAGAATTCAACATAAGGCTCATTAGTCTTTTGAATAACCTTAGTCCATGATCCATAATGCTCCCCTGCTGGCCGGATACGTTCCCAAGCCTCTAAACCTATCTCCCGCAGTTGCTCATGAATTTCTTCAGGGGTATTAATTTGAGCAGCAATATCAGAATATTGTTCTATCCCTGCCAACATTTGATAAGTTATAACCTGTATACGAGGGTTAGGACTTAATGCATTCTGGCGAGCCCGATCCATACATAGCTCAGAAAACCACATCTGCCATTGCAGATACTCAGGCTCTTTCAGAAGGGCTCTACAAAGGACCCTCCAATCTTCAGGAGAGAAATTATTATAATGTCGAGCTAATCCATTAAGTAGCTCCTTCACATAATGTGACTGTGGTCCATATAGAGACACTGCCTTTTTCAAGCGACCGATATCCTCTATTCCGATACCCTCATAATATGGCGCTTGTGCTACTCCCTGGACCGGGGGAGGCCTAATAACAGGAAAAGCAAAGACAGAATTACCAGCCTCACTTTCATCATCGCTATCTCCTAGCGCATCAAGCTCAGCCAAAGCAGTAGAAAGGAAAGGATTTTTAAGAGAAGCAACAGTAATGCCATAGACAGCAAGTGAATGCTTCAGCATTCGAACATAAGGAGTAGAAGTTTCTTGTCCCATAACCCTGTTATTTTAAGTTACTCACCCTTCCTGTACGTCCTTCAGGGTCCCTGTTCGGGCGCCAATTGTCAACGTCTAGTGCGTTGGGGTCCCTGGGTAAGGGTCGCGAAATCACCGGGACACAGGGGATGCAGAGCAAAGGCAGCACTTGCAACTGCATGCTGTCGTTTATTTTCCACACGGTTATATACTTGCAGCAATCAGATAAGCATAACAATATGTACCTTCACACATAATGGGATTAAACTAACATCTTTGAAGAAAGATACACAAGATTTATCAAGAACAGCATGTATTCTGTTTATGTTTGCAGAGTTAAAGAATTCTCCCAGCCACCCTTCTTCAAGGAACAGTATGTTCTTGTCCTAAGGAGGAACGCCTCTAATCTAGGCAAGAGCCACTTCCTGCTGATCCAGGCATTCAGAACTTGCAACATGAGATAAGGGGAAGAGAACATTTTCTCCTCCTTGCTCAGGTTTGCCTGGCTTTCCTAACTCTCACTACAGTCCTTGAATGACCCTGGCTCGCAAGGGGCCTGCAAGCCTATGCCATCTCACTGCGCCTGTTGTTGGACACCCTGATCAAGTGTTCTTAGCTGCTCTAGTTCTATCTATCCTTAGCATCCTCCAGATTCTTTACTCTATCTTGTTTCTCTGGCCAATGGCTTTACCCCAGACATTCTCTCTCCCCCAGCCCCCAAGGTGTTTTCTGCAATGCCACCTCTCATGTTCCAATATCCCCTCAACTTTTGGGTCCAGATGTGGCCATGTTTCTTTCTTATTAGTTCAGAGGAAGAAAGTTTGTCAAAAATTCTGCCATGTCCATTGCAGAATGCATAAACCAACACCATACATTGTCAAAATCATGCAAAATCAAGCAAAATCATTTCAGGAGTGGGACTCAGAGGACCAGATTCTAAATCATGGTGTAGTGCAAGTTCTTTTTACAAACAGGCCCTCTAGGGTGTCTTTGTTCTGAGTCAGGTGTCAGCTGGAGGGAAGCAGTGGCTGAGAGAAAGAATAGCAGAATAAAGGACCTGACACAATCTATATATCAACAGAAAGAATCACCAACAAAAATAGGCAAGCAGCGATGCATCTGCTCATAGACACATCTGCACAGCTCCCCCTGAAGAAAGCTTGTTCTAGTATCATGCCAAAATTCTGGGCTCAGTCATTCTCTCCTCTCTGCCCCAGGGATATCCTGATGGATAATAATGACAGGTAGTAACCAGCAAGACTCCTTTTTTCCTAGCCCTACTGTCTTAGTTTTACATTCATAATCCAGAGAACTCCCTGCATACTTCTAAAGAATCTTTTCTTGTAGAATATTCCAAAGTTTTCTAAGTGCCATGGTGTTGCCCAGAATCTGTGACCTCTCAGTCACAAGTTTTAAGCTTGCTCTTTGGATAATCACACTACTCAGGGAGAATAACCCTGGTCTGATTTCTCCCCAAGTACTGTACCCTGATCACTAGCATCATGTTTGTCACATATCGGGCAGATAATAAGAATCAAATAAATGAATAAGGGAATGAATAAGCCCATGAATAAGTTCTTTAAATATGAATTAATTGTGTCCTAGTTTATGAGATCTCACATGGTTTGTTTTCTTGTCTCCATAAAAAGCAGACACAACTACTTGAAGGCCATGCCTTCTTCTTCAATGAATTCATAAATCAGGGCCAATCCAAACAAATTTCAATGATTCATTCTTTTTAGAATCTTGACAAAATTCTGAAATTTAACTGGAAGAACAAATATCTGAAAAGCAGCTAGATCCTGCATTTCCCTATAAAATTCCCTAGCCCTTTACTCCACGCAGACTTGCAGTTTCTTGAAGGTCATAGCCTGTTTCAGGCTCCTTTTGCCCAGCAAAACAATAAAGCTATTATCCTCTTGATCCCAAACTCTGTCTTTGCCTTCTATTTTGGCTTTGAAGTATGGATGTCTGTTTTCAACAATACCACATATAATTCATAGATTTATTTGAAAGAAGATAATCTAATTCATTTTTCTTTGATAAACATTTAGTTGGTTTACAATTATTATAATTCTAATGTTGATAATATTCTTATATAAGTCTACCTTATTCACTTGTGTGTTGTGCCTCTCAGGCTTGTATTTGTGAAGTTTCTGTTTTATAGGATATATATATTTCTAATTTTGCTAAATAGTAAATCGATCCTGGAAGTGGTTGATTCATAGTTAGTATCCCACTAGCAATGAATAAATGTTCTTATTTCTCTATATCATCACTAATTGTTAGTGTTATTTGATTTTTGTTTTAATTTTGCCAATCCGAATGGTGTTTTTTTAAGTGGTTTTTATTGCATTTTCCTTATTACTCAAATGGTTGAGGGTTGTTTTCAGGAAAGGTTGAAGTGTGAAGCTTCTGGTTGTCTTTTCCCAATGGGTGCTACCTCCTCTTGGTCACTATTTTCGACTATACACAGTGTTACTGACAACCAGGGATGCTCACTTGAGCCTTTGGAGTCCAGAATTGGTAATTTGGCCAACCCTAAGTAACTATAAGCATTGGGTAGAGATTCATTTTCTTAGTTTTCTTAGATTATTAATCATGTAGAAAATTGTTTAAGTTAGACATTGTTTCAGTTATTTATTGTTGTATAACAAATCACTACAGACTTAGGAGCTTAAATCAACATTATTTTGCTCACGAAAGTGAAATTTTAGTGCCCAGCAGGGACAGCTTGTTTCTGCTCCCCCAGTGATGATGGGGACAGATTGAAGGCTGGTTCTATTTGGCATCAGGGAAGGGACTGGAATCATCTGGCTACTGGCTTACTCCAGGGTCTGGTGTCTGGGCTGGGAGGATTTAATAGCTAAAGGCTGGAACAGCTAGGAATCTTCATGAATCTCTCTTCATTTCTAGATGATATAATGGCAACTTCAGAGAAGCTGGAATACTTACATGTGAATGAGAGAGAAGAACCAAGAGGAAGAAGGAGGGCAATGGTGAGGGGACAGTGGGGAGAGGAGAGAGACTGGTCTCTATTTCCTTCCATAATGTGGCTTCAGAAGTAAGTCATACTCTGTCACTTCTGACACTAGCACTGAGACACTAAAGCCAACTCCTATTTAAGGGGAGAGAACATAGCTTGTATCTCTCAGTGGAATGTCAAGGTCATTTTGTTAGAAGAATGCAGAATAGGATACATTGGTGTAATTATGTTTTCATCATCTGCCATGGACATCATTAAATTTAAAATTCTTTCTAAGGCAAATTGGATACATGTATATAGACAGAGATTCCAATATTCCCAATCCTGATTCACTTCATTTCCCTGATTCCTTTTTTTATTACAGTATAATTAACATACAATGTTATATTTGTTTCAGGTGTACAATATAAGACTCAGCAATTCTATACATTTCTCAGTGCTCATCAAGATAAGTGTACTCTTAATACCTTTTATCTATTTCACCCCCCCCCCCACCTACCTCCTCTCTGGTAACCACCAGTTCGTTCTCTGTATTTAAGAGACTGTTTTCTTCATTTGTCTCTTTGTTGTTTTGTTTCTGAAATTCCACATATGAGCAATACCATATGGTATTCGTCTTTCTCTGATTGACTTATTTCACTTAGCATAATACCCTCTAGGTCCATCCATGTTGTTACAAATGGCAAGATTTCATTCTTTTTTATAGCTGAGTAATATTTCATCTTATATATAATCTTTATCCATTCATCTATGGATGGATACTTGGGTTGTTTCCATATCATGGCTAAGGTAAATAATGCTGCAATGAACATTTTCAAATTAGTGTTTTTGTTTCTTGGGGGATAAATATCCAGTAGTGGAATTACTATCTTTCTTTTTTTGAATTAGTGGGGTTTTTGGGGGGAGAAGGGGGTAACTACCCAGTAGTGGAATTCCTGGATTGTATGGTGCTTCTATTTTTAATTTTTTGAGGCACACCCATACTCTTTTCCACATTGCTGCACCAATTTGCATTCTCACCAATAGGGCAAGAGGTTTCCTTTTTGCCCACATCCTGACCAATGCTTAATATTTCTTGTTTTTTTTTTTTAATTTTAGCCATTTTGACAGGTGTGAGGCAATATCTCATTGTAGTTTTGATTTGCATTTCCCTGATGATGAGTGATGGTGAACACCATTTCATGTATCTGTTGGCTATCTGTATATCTTCTTTAGTAAAATGTCTATTCAGGTCCTCTGCTTATTTTACTTGAATGATTTGGTTTTTGGTATTGAGCTGTACAAGTTCTTTATATAACCAAGGAGGTGAAAGACCTGGACTCTAAAAACTATAAAAAATTGAAAGAAATTAAAGATGACACAAACAAATGGAAAAATATTCCATGCTCATGGATTGGAAGAATTAGTATTGTTAAAATGTCCATACTACCCAAAGCAATCTACAGATTTCATGCAATCTCTATCAAAATACCAACACCATTTGTCACAGAATTAGAATAAATAATCCTAAAATTTGTATGGAACCACAAAAGACCCCGGATAGCCAAAGCAATCTTGAAAAAGAACAAAGCTGGAGGTATCACAATCCCCGATTTCAAGATATAATACAAAGCTATCGTAATCAAAACACTATGGTACTGGCACAAAAATAGACACACAGATCAATGGAACATAATGGAGAGTCCGGAAATAAACCCATGTTTCTATGGTCAACTAATCTATAACAATGGAGGCAAGAATATACAATGGGGTAAAGACAGTCTCTTCAACAAATGGTGCTGCATGCAAAAAAAAATGAAACTGGACCATCCTTTCCCACTATACACAAAATAAACTTAAGATGGATTAAAGACCTAAATGTGAGACCTGAAACCATAAAACTCCTAGAAGAAAACATAGGCAGTAATTTTTCTGACAAGAGCAATAGAAACATTTTTCTAGATATGTCTTCCAGGCAAGGGAAACAAATCCAAAAATAAACAAGTGGGACTATATCAATCCAAAATATTTTGCACAGCAAAGGAAATCATCAACAAAACAAAGAGGCAGCCTACTGAATAGAAGATATTTGCAAATGGTATATCCAATAAGGGGTTTATATCCCTGATTCTTTTTAAAAATAATGTAGCACAAGCCCAATTACAAACCCACTAAGAATTTGTGATGGTTAATTTTATGTGTCAACTTGACTGGGCTAAGAGATGCCTAAAGAGCTAGTAAAACTGTTTGTGGGTGTGTCTGTGAGAGTGTTCCGGAGGTGGACTAGGTAACGATAGTAGTCACTAATGTGGGCAGGCATCATCCAATCCACTGAGGGCCTGAATAGAACTAAAAGGGAGAGAAAAGGTGAATTTGCTTTCTGTTTGAACTGGACATCCATCTTTTTCCCTTGAACATCAGCATTCCTGATTCTCAGGCCTCAGGTCTCATACTGAACCTCATAGCATCAGCTCCTTGGCTTTCAAACCTTCAGTCTCAGACTGAATTACACTGCTGGCTTTCCCAGGACTCCACTTTACAGACAGACAGCAGATTGTGGGGCTTCACAGACTCTAAAATTGTATGAGCCATTTTTTTTTTAACTTAACTTCTTTCTCTACAGCGTGAGTTTCCTGAAGTTACATACTGTGCCTTATTCAACTGTGAAATTCAATGCCCATTATACCTAGTACATAATTGATCCCACAATAAATCTCTTCTTTTATCTGTCTATCATCTTCCCATCAATCTACTTATTTATCTATCTCTGTAATCATCTATCAATCTATCTCCTATTGGTCCTGTTTGCCTGGAAAACCTGACTAATAAAAAATTCTGTGCTCTAATAAAAGCTGCCCAAAGGTTAGTCTTTGGAGGAGATTTTGATGTGCACAAGATTTTTCATTTGTGAGGCACCTAAAACAAAAAGTAAATAATGTAGCCAATGATCTGCTTTCTTTAACTAGCGTGAGTAGTGTTTCAAACATATTACAGACTCAAAAGTCTCCCTGTTATCTTCCTGAGTCACACCAAAAAGGGAAAAGCCTATTAAAGACCTATTAAGTTCCTACACTCTGTCTGGGTAGAGCCAGAAGATGCAAAACTGTGACTGCAGAAGACTAACTGACATGGTCCTGAAAATCATTTCAAGTGATATGATTTCTAACATACCTCTTACTCTCTCTCTGCTCCAACATGTAACATTTTTCCATGTTAATCTGTGGCTAATTCTCCCTCCTTCCCTCCCTCTTTCCTTCCTTACCCCCTCCCTCCCTCCCTTCCTTCCTTCTTTTTCTCTTTCTTTCTCTCTCTCTGTCTCTTTCCCTTTCCCTTTTTATTCCTTCTCTATCTGCTTCTCTTTTACAAAAGTTTAAGGATTATTGGCCCCCAAAATTGTTCGTTTGGTTTATGCCCACTTTAAAATTGTCTATTCCAGATAAATCTAATATATATAATATAAAATTAACCTATTTTTTCTTTTAAAAAAATGGCTGAAATTTATTAAGATTATAAATTCTCTACAATATATACATTGTTTTATTTATTATCTTAATATAATTGGTTATGTTTTAAAACTTAAGTTGATAGCCCTTAATTTATAATTGTATCATATTTGTATGTTTCTGTAATTCTATTTGTATTGATACAAATATACATCAAAAAAAATTAAAAATCCATAAATAATGAAGAAAATAATACAACAGCTCAAAAATATAGATCTTTAAATGTTTTCTTTTTTGGCTTTTAATTGCTTTACCAAAAGTTCATTTTTTTTAAAAATATAGTAAAGGTTTTAATAAGCAAGTTTCTTATGGCCTTGTGTTCTCAGTATATTACCTTTATTATCTTGCATTATTTATGCCTTATATTCATATCTTGTCTTCTCTGATAATTTTCTTTGACTTTATATTTCCCAAAGTAAGGCTCTGATTTCAAAATAAGAAAAATGGTAAGATGTCTTGATACTTAAACTATCTTTGAGTTGTCTAAATAACCATTACTTATCATAAAGATTTGCTTGCATACTTTTTTTTAAAAGCATAATAGAAATAATTAGGTTTGTTTCACATTCTTTTTTAAATTTTTTAATTTATATTCAATTTAGTTCACATATAGTGTATTATTAGTTTCAGGGGTATTTGGTGATTCATCAGTTGCATATAACACCCAGTACTCATCACAAAAGGTGCCCTCTTTAGTGCTCATCATCAGTTACCCCATCCTCCCAACTACCTCCCCTCCAGCAACCCTTAGTTTGTTCCCTATAGTTGAGTCTCTTATAGTTTTGGCATTCTCCAAATTTTAATTCTATTGTGAAAGCTCTCTCATTATCTATATTAAGATAAATTTTTTGATGATTGTTCACTTTTTAGATTAGATAAAACATATTCTTTTTTTAATCAATTAATTTATTTTTATTATTATGTTATGTTAATCACCATACATTACATCATTAGTTTTTGATGTAGTGTTCCATGATTCATTGTTTGTGCATAGCACCTAGTGCTCCACGCAGAATGTGCCCTCTTTAATACCCATCACCAGGCTAACCCATCCCCCCATGCCCCTCCCCTCTAGAACCCTCAGTTTGTTTCTCACAGTCCATCATCTCTCATGGTTCGTCTCCCCCTCCGATTTCCCCCCTTCATTCTTCCCCTCCTGCTATCTTCTTCTTCTTTTTTTTTTTTTTACATATAATGTATTATTTGTTTCAGAGGTACAGATTTTTATATTTAAAGATACAAAAATGTATTAGTAACATACATCATGGAATAAACAAGATCCTTGAAGATTTGTTAATATCTTTACTGTCCATAATCAATTCTTACTAATAGGATACTTATATGATACTAAAAGGGTAATCACAGATTAAAAATCTTTAAAAGTTAATTGTGTGTTATCTATCAGTTGGGAATTCCATTTTGATAATGCTAGTTAAGATGATAAACTGACTGTAGCTATTTAAGATTATCACCAACAGATTATCACCAACTGCATTCCCATACCAACCACCTATTTACCCTCTACCATACAATCTTAAAAGAAGAGATAGGATATTTTGGAAACATCATCAAAAAAAGATTACCCTGATCCTCACTAGAGAAGACTTCTCAGGTACTGTAAATAACCAGCACAGCAGTGAAGTCTCAAAGAATAATCCTTGAATACATGTTTCCAGCTAACAATGTCCCTTTTCTAATGAAAATTATTAAGGAGTCCACATATTGGAACCTTAAGAATCCTCCAGAAGCAGAAAATCCGTGAAGGGCAACAGCTCACCCTAAATTTTCTGATTATCAGATGATGACACAAAGTGTCCAGCTGCTAGGCAAGAAAACAAACCAAGGTTAATTTTTGAGATCTCTGTTCTCCTTTATTAATTTGCTTTATTATTAATCTTCCATATTATCATAGTTTGGTGTATTTTGCCAGTCTTGAATTGGTTTTAATAATTTTCAACAAAGGAGATAGTTATCACTGTTACTTAATTGTCCTTTCCCCAAAGTATAGGAAGCACCTTATTACAATTACTTTTTGATAGATTTTTTTATAGAGATGGCTTAGTTATTTGTCATGGGAACCCTGAGAAGATCAAAACCAAGATACAGACAGGTCGTACCTTTTTGCCTCAGCCCAGTGGAAAGAGGGCCTAGTATTAGGATGGATCATAAATTAATGATTACTTCGTTGTAAGAAAAAATAGAATTATCTTAACATGTACGTATTTTTCTCTTTAATAGTATCTTTTACACCTTGTCACTGCAAATGCCATATTTTGCTGAATTGCTTTACTTCTTCTCTCTCTAGAGTGTGAATTTTCCGAAGTCACACGCTGTGTCTTATTCACCTGTGAAATTCAGTGTCTATTGTACTTATTACATGGTTGATCTTCAATATATACTTTTGAATGAATGTTCATCTAAAGGGGTAAATAAATAAACAGTCTTTCTAAAGTTCTTGCAAAAGGCCTATTTTTGTTGTTGTTAGTAGATTAGAGATGTCCAAAGACTGGGCAGAGGTAGGAATGGGGAGTTATTGCATAATGGTTATTAAGTTTCTATTTGTGGTGACAAAATGTTTGGAAATACAGGGGCACCTGCATGGCTCAGTCGTTAAGCGTCTGCCTTTGGCTCAGGTCATGATCCCAGGGTCCTGGGATCGAGCCCTGCATTGGGCTCCCTGCTCGGCAGGAAGCCTGCTTCTCCCTCTCCCACTCCCCCTGCTTGTGTTCCTTCTCTCTGTCAAAGAAATAAATAAAATCTTTAAAAAAATATTTGGAAATACATAGTGCTAATAGTTATACAACATACTGGTTTGAAAGGCAAATTTTATGTGATATATTTTATAATAGCACAATAAAAATTCTTTTTGATCTCTGCTTATATATGACCCTTATGCTTATGCTTCAAACAACACATTACAAATTAAATCAAGTCTATAAGTTGAATCTCAGATCTTAGAAAAAGAAAGATAAGGATACTGAAGTTGAAAAGTGGCACAAATGCCTTAGAAGATGGAGAATTTCTGGTCAAAGACAACATACAGTGAAAAAGTGGCTCAGGAGAAGATTGATGTATTGTGTATGAGGGTAGACTGGTTACTTGCTTTCATCCCTTTCGAGGTATCCAAAAACAAACACCCCAGCTCCTTACAGAAGGCCAGCGTGTGCTAAAGCATGAAGGCCAGCTATTTGCAGAAAGCAACTTGTCAGCTCTGATTAACCTGTGTTACGCTGGCTAGCATTAGCAGGAAACTCTGTGTCCCCAGGATTTGTATATACCCAAAGCGTTGACTAAATGAGGCAAACAAAAGGTCAGATTACCTCCCTAGTGGCCCACAAAATCACTTACATGTAAATCAAGTTCATCTCAGAGAATATCAGGGAAAAATGCAAAGATCAACAGAAATGAAGTGAATATATTAGCTACAAAGTGTCATTTTTTGAAGCAATTCTTTGAGAAAATTGAGTTGCGGCTTTCCCGTTGATACATGTGCTTCCAGACTTCTTACAAAGTATCACTTAGCAGTCATCTCCATCTGTTTAATTTTTTTTTTAAAGATTTTACTTATTTATTTGAGAGAGAGAGAATGAGAGATAGAGAGCACGAGAGGGAAGAGGGTCAGAGGGAGAAGCAGACTCCCCGCCAAGCAGGGAGCCCGATGCGGGACTCGATCCCGGGACTCCAGGATCACGACCCGAGCCGAAGGCAGTCGCCCAACCAACGGAGACACCCAGGCGCCCCATCTCCATCTGTTTAAATCTAATGCCGGATCCAGAGGATCCTGGGCTGCCTCAGACCATCTTTCATCTAGGGTTGATACTCTTACTGCAAACACTCTTGGTTTAAGAAAGTGCCGACAATCAATCAATCAATGTGTATGTGTGTGTTATTCTCAATTTCTTAAAGCTATACGTGAGGAGATCTTTTTTGATCACTTTTCTTCTTTCCAGCGCTGGGTTTTCTGAACATAGAGTAACTTACTGGCTCTTACTGTCAAATGTACTACAACAATGCCTCCTGATGTTTTCCTACAAAGATTCAAAACCTACAGGCCTATTGATGAGCCACATAATAGCCTTACAAGAAAATAGTAATCTGTAGGTTTAGCAGGTATCAATGTGTTGTTCTAAATACTTCAAAAAGTTTCAGATAATACATGATACTGGCTTGCTAGAATTAGCAGAAACAGAAATCTCTAGTCCAAGGAAGGTGACAGATTAATTATAACTTTTCCCATTGGTCCTTGGGGTACGTAGAGATTCTAGGTACCTCCTTCCCATAAAAAAGCCAAATATTCTCAGGCGGATCTGTTTGGTATTAATGCCATGGACCAGGGGGTTGAGAACAGGGGGCACAAGGAGATAGAGATTTGCAAGTACAATGTGGACATGAGGAGGTACTTGGTGACCAAAGTGGTGGGTGAAAAAAGAAAAAAAGGCAGGTACATAGAAAACAAGAATCACACAAATGTGGGCTCCACAAGTGCTAAATGCTCGGAACTGGGCATCCTTGGAGGGCAGGTGTAGCACAGCCCGCAGGATCAGGCCATAGGAGGTGGTGATGAGGACCACATCCATGCCAGTGACTGAAAGTGCCACAGTGAGACCATAAATGGTGTTGGGCTTGATGCTGGCACAAGTCAGCTTGGCAATGCCCATGTGCTCACAGTAGGTGTGGGAGATGATGTGATGTCCACAGAAGGGTAAACGTTCAATGAGGATGACAAAGGGAAAACAAAGAGGAGGCCACGGACCACACATGCCAGACCAATCTTCCCAATCACTGTGGCATTAAGGATGGATGTATAATGAAGCAGACGGCAGATAGCCACGTAGCGGTCAAAAGCCATGGCCAGTAGAACAGCCAACTCTGTGGCAAAGACAGTATGAACAAAAAACATCTGTGTGAGACAGCCATGGTAGGAAATTATGTGGGGCCTAAGCCAGAAGATTGTTAGCATTTTGGGCAATGTGGTGGAACAAAGAATCAGGTCAGTGATAGAAAGTAGGCACAGGAAGAGGTACATTGGCTCATGCAGAGTTCTATCTGTCATGGTGATGTAAAGGATGGTGCCATTTCCAACGAGAGCAAGGATATGCATGGAGCAGAAGGGGATGGCAGCCCACACGTGCTGGTCTTGGATCCCAGGGATTCCAAGCAGAATAAACGTGGAAGGATGGAAGGCAGTGTCATTGGTGACTGATGCAGAAAGCATAATGATGAAGAAAACACACGGCTTTATCTCCCTGAAAGTGGTTAGAAAATGAAATGAATCATCCTAGATGTTATTTATTCCTCCCACGTATTCAATTTCTTGCCTCTGTTTCATTCCCACCAATTCTACTCCAATTCATGCCTTCCTCACGTCTTGCCTGGGGTATTAAAATAGCTTTGTAACTAATATGCCTACTTCTAGGATTTCCATCTTCCAGTGAAGCCTCTACATTGCTAAGGAAGTATTCTATCATGTGAAATTCATCAACAATAACACAAATATAACCTTTCTTAGTGTGTGCTCTTCAGAATCCCTTGTATCACCCTCCTCTGGCCTACCCTCCACCACTTCCCATCATGTTCTCGGTCCTGGGACACTGGACTACATCCAGAGACTCCCCTGCCCTCTCACTTCTGATTGGATTTGACAATAAGAAACACCAACAGAGGATTAAAGGCAGGTGAGAGATTTATTCCTTCAGCTCCCTCCCTGCAGAATTGCTGCAAGCTGGTTTTATCTCTCTGTAAATATCTTTCTCTGACTTTGGTTTCTCCTTGTCTCCATGTCTTCCCTTTGTCCTTTCAGTCCAAGGGACAATACCAGTGCCTGCTGTTACTAATCCAGGAAGTTCACAAGCACTTGTGACTTCCCTACACTTACCCACATCTTTGAAAATGGTTTCTGTATTACACTGCCCTGAATGTTCCTAATGTAGCTGTGAGCTCCATTTCCTGCTAGGATCTTGATATGGCGTGCAAAGCTCTTCTTGCTTTCACGCTTTCCCACATCTCAGATTGTTCACCATCCCATTCCACCACATACTTCATGTTCCAGCCATATCTAAGTGTTTTGAATTGTCCAAAAGCATGCTTTGTCACATCTGCATGCTTTTTCATATGCTGCTTTTGGGGGGCACAGAATAGCTATTCCCATTGGTCACCTGGTGAACTGCTATTTAATAGTTCAAAACCCACAGGAATATGTCTCCCTCGATGAAGCCCTTCTATGGTCCCTGCTGTCATGGTGAGACAGTCATACATCTTCAGTATACCTCCCTTAGGAAATATAAGCTACTTTCTGATGATGTGTATGTCTCTTGCCCCATTATACTATGAAATTTGAGTCTCATTTTTTTTTCTACAACTAGCATTAATGCCTTACATACATAAGGCCAAAAGAAAAAAACACATTTAACAAGTAAATGGATAAAAGATTGAACACAGCAAATGATTTTTTTTAACAGACTTTTGTAAGTGACCACAGTTAAAAAATGGTGTTTTTTGGATCAGACAAGATCTTTTCACACCAGATCTATGATCCCCATCATGTTCTTTTCACTCAATATACTCCAGGATGTGCTCCTATTTAGCTCTTCAATACATATGTAGTCTAATCTAATCTACATATATAATAAACCTCTATCTGTTTTCTTGATTGGCCATATGATTGAGTTGGATTGTAAAACATATCTGCCTTAGTCTGTTTTGTTAGCCTTAAAGTATGAGCCCTGATATGATCAGTCAGGCCAGGAGCCTCACAGGTGGGTACTCCCTAAACTCTCCAAGTGAAGCATGCCATGGGAAGGAAAGTAGAAAGTCAGAGACCAGGGGCTCACAGGTGAATTAAATCAGGGAAGATTTTTGGGAGAGACTGGGCTATAGATTGAGATTATGACAATAGCCAAGCAGAAAAGAGTGAGAGAGGCATCTTTCCCTGGAGTCATCTTGCCTTGAAAGATCCTTGTAGGTGAAGTCAGAGTCATCATTCCTACCTTATTGAAGTCCAGTGTTTGGGACTCAAAGATCCTCTTTTTTAGAAGGGACATTAAGTTCATCCAGTTGTCCTCCCCTCAAAAGAATTTAGAATATGCAAACATCTAACACAAGATAAAAAATTCTATAATAATTAAAAAGAATATCTTTCCTTCAATCCCCTATTCATGTCCAACTGTATTATTAAAAGACCAACTGGGGGGGCGGAGCAAGATGGCGGAGGAGTAGGAGACCTAGATTTCGTCTGGTCTCAGGAATTCAGCTGAATAGGGATCAAAGATTCTGAACACCTACGAACTCAACAGGAAATCGAAGAGGAGAGTAGCAACAACTCTCTGAACAGAGAAGCGACCACTTACGGGAAGGTAGGACGTGCGGAGAAGTGAATCCGAGGCAATATTCGGGAGGATAGACGGCGGGGGAGGGGCCTCCGTCAGCCGCTTCTGGCAAGTGCTAGAGCCGCGGAGCACAAAATCGGACCTTTTAGAAGTTGGCTCCGCTGAGGGACGTCGCTGTGGTGGCTAAGCAGGGGGTGGAATCCTCCCGGGACAGTGGGGTCTCAGGACCCTTGGGGTCACAGAAAGACCGGGGGTGCCTGAGTGCGGCAGAGCTCCCAGGTACCGGAGCGGGGAAGCCGGCTGCAGAGACGGAGCTGAAGCGCGGGCTCTCAGCTCGGGGTTGCCATAAACTGTGATCCACGGCCCACTCGGGCCACTGCTCCTCCAGCAGGGACCCAACAAATGGCAGAGCTGGGGAGACTCCCCTTCCTTCCCGGGGAGGAGCGGCGCGGGAACGCACCGCAGGGATCTGCTGGGTTTGGAGACTCCACACGGGGTCGGGTGCCAGAGATAGAAACGCTCGGTCACAGGCCGGGTGAGCACGGAGTGCGGCCGGAGGCCAGGGAGACGGGAGTGACTGCTTTTCTCTGGGGGCGCACTGAAGAGCGGGGCCCCGAGTTCTCAGCTCCTCCTGGTGGAGATTGGGAGGCCACCATTTTCGCCCTGGTCCTCCAAAGCTGTACCGAGAGCTTCAGGGAACAAAAGCTCCTGAGAGCAAACCCGAGCAGCTTGCTTAGCCTGGACCGACAAGGGCGGGGCAATTCAGCTTCCTGCAAAGACATTTGGAAACCATGGCAACAGGCCCCTCCCCCAGAAGATCAGCAGGAAGAGCCAGCAAGCCAAGACCAAGTTTACCGATCAAGGAGAATGGGAGAACTCCAGCACTAGGGGAATACTGCACATAGAATTCATGGCTTTTTTTTTATCATGATTCATTAGTTCATCAAAGTTAATTTTTTTAACTTTTTTAAACTTTTCTTTTTCCCTTTTTCAACCAACATCTTATAAATACCTTTTTTAAAAAAAAGCATTTTTTATTTTTCATTTTTAGAGTCATATTTTATCCCTTCATAGTAGTTACCCTTATTTTTGGCATATATATATAAGTTGTTCTCTCTTTAAAATTTTGAGATACAGTTTCTTCTAACAGATCAAAATATACCCTAAATCACTAGTGTATGGCTTTGTTCTAGGCTCCTGCCTGATAATTCTCTCCCTTTTTTCTTTTTTTTTAAATCTTCTTTCTTTTTTTAAACAACTTATCTTATCAATTCCTTTTCTAAAATCTTTTATAATTTTCATCTTTACAATCATCTTCCATCCCTTCATTGTATCAACCCTTATTTTGTACATATATGTCTTTCTTCCTTTAAAATTTTAGGAGGCACTTTTTTCTAACAGACCAAAATACGCCCAAAGTCTAGTGTGTGGCACTGATCTATGCACTAGCCTGATCATATTTGATCGTATTCTGTTTTTTTGTATTGTTCTGTTTTTGTTCTTATCTTTTTTTTTCTCTTTCTTTTTCTTTCTTTCCCTTTCTCTTCCCCTGGTTTCAGGTCTTTTCTGATTTGTATACACTATATTTGCTGGGGACGTTGTTAACCTGTTAGCATTTTGTTCTCTCATTCATCTATTCTCCTCTGGACAAAATGACAAGACGAAAGAAATCACCACAGCAAAAATAACAAGAGGTAGTACTGTCAGCCAGGGACCTACTCAATACAGACATTAGTACCATGATGGACCAAGAGTTCAGAATCATGACTTTAAAGATACTAGTTGGGCTTGAAAAAAGCGTGGAAGTTATTTGAGAAACCCTTCCTGGAGAAATAAAAGAACTAAAATCTAACCAAGTCGAAATCAAAAAGGCTATTGATGACGTGCAATCAAAAATGGGGGCACTAACTCCTAGGATAAATAAGGCAGAAGAGAGAATCAGTGATATAGAAGACCAAATGATGGAAAATAAAGAGGCTGAGAAAAAGGGAGAGAGAAACAACTACAGGATCACGAGGGCAGAATTCGAGAGATAAGTGATATGATAAGATGAAACAACATTAGAATAATTGGGATCCCAGAAGAAGAAGAAAGAGAGAGAGGGGCAGAAGGTATATTGGAGCAAATAATAGCAGAGAACGTCCCTAATGTGAGGAAGGAAACAGGCATCAAAATCCAGGAGGCACAGAGAACCCCTCTCAAAATCAATAATAATAGGTTAACACCCTGACATCTAATACTAAAACTTACGAGTCTCAGAAACAAAGAGAAAATCGTGAAAGCAGCTACGGAGAAGAGATATGTAACCTATAATGGTAGAAATATTAGATTGGCAACAGACTTATCCACAGAGACCTGGCAGGCCAGAAAGAAATGGCAAGATATCTTCAGAGCACTAAACGAGAAGAATATGCAGCCAAGAATACTACAAGCAGCTAGGCTGTCATTGAAAATAGAAGGAGAGATAAAAAGCTTCCAGGACAAACAAAAACTAAAGGAATTTGCAAACACGAAACCAGCCCTCCAAGAAATATTGAAAGGGGTCCTCTAAGCAAAGAGAGAGCCTAAAAGCAGCATACACCAGAAAGGAACACAGACAATATACAGTAACAGTCACCTTAC